>NC_060125.1:63482382-63782382 GCF_021461395.2 Schistocerca americana
TCGGAATTCAAAACTGGTCTCACAGGAAAGATTCTAAACATAGACAGTAAGTTGAGTCAGTCTTCTTGTACTTTAGTCGGCATTGTGCCATTTGTATTTAATTCCGATGCAATTTCTGTGTTTCATCGTCAATAAGAAGGTCCAAGGGATACAGTAAACCTGTAGTGAAGCATCGGAATCTGAAACTGGTCTCACAGGAAAGGCTCAAATCATAGAATGTAAGAAGAGTCAGTCCTCTTGTCCTTGAGTCGGCATTGTGCCTTTTGTATTCAATTCCGATGCAATATCTATGTTTCATCGTCAATAAGACGGACTAAGGGATACAGAAAACCTGAAGTGAACCATCGGAATCTAAAACTTGTATCACAGGAAAGGTTCAAATCATAGACAGTAAGAAGAGTCAGTCTTCTTGTACCTAAGTCTGCATTGTGCCTTTTGTATTTCATTCCGATGCAATTTCTATGTTTCATCTTCAATAAGAAGGTCTAAGGGATACAGAAATCCTGAGGTTAAGCATCGGAATGTAAATCTGGTCTCACAGGAAAGGTTCAAATCTTGGGCAGTAAGAAGTGTCGGTCTTCTTGTACTTAAGTCGGCATTGTCTCTTTTGTAATTAATTTCGATGCAATTTCTGTCTTTCATCGTCGATAAGAAGGTTCGAGGGATACAGTGTCCTGAAAGTAAGCATCGGAATCCAAAACTTGTCTCACAGGAAAGGTTCAAATCATAGACAGTAAGAAGAGTCAGACTTCTTGTACTTAAGTCGGTAGTGTCCCTTTTGTATTTAATTCGTATGCAGTTTATGTGTTTCATCGTCAATATGAATATCCAAGGGATACAGTAAACCAAATGTGAAGCATCGGAATCTAAGACTGGTCTAACAGGAATGGTTCAAAACATGGACGGTAAGTAGAGTCAGTCTTCTTGTACTTTAGTCGGCATTGTGCCATTTGTGTTTAATTCCGATGCAATTTCTGTGTTTCATCGACAATAAGAAGGTTCAAGGGATACAGTGAACCTGAAGTGAAGCATCGGAATCTGAAACTGGTCTCACAGGATAGGCTAAAATCACAGAATGTAAGAAGAGTCAGTCCTCTTGTCTTTAAGTCGGCATTGTGCCTTTTTTATTTAATTCCGATGCAATATCTATGTTTCATCGTCAATAAGAAGCACTAAGGGATACAGAAAACCTGAAGTGAACCATCGGAATCAGAAACTTGTCTCACAGGAAAGGTTCAAATCATAGACAGTAAGGAGAGTCAGTCTTCTTGTACTTAAGTCGGCATTGTGCCTTTTGTATTTGATTCCGGTGCAATTTTGTTGTTTCATCGTCAATAAGAATGTCCAAGGAATACAGTAAACCTGAAGTGATGCATCGGAATATAAACTGGTCTCACAGGAAAGGTTCAAAACATGGACAGTAAGAAGAGTCAGTCTTCTTGTACATAACTCGGCATTGTGCCTTTTGTATTTAATTCCGATGCAGTTTCTTTCTTTCATCGTCGATAACACGGTCCAAGGGATACAGTGTCCGGAAAGGAATCATCGGATTCTGAAACTTGTCTCACAGGAAAGGTTCAAATCGTAGACAGTAAGAAGAGTCAGTCTTCTTGTACTTATGTCGGCATTGTGCCTTTTGTATTTAATTCCGATGCAATTTCTGTGTTTCATCGTCAATAAGAAGGTCCAAGGGATACAGTAAACCTGAAGTGAAGCATCGGAATCCAAAACTGGTCTCACAGGAAAGGTTCTAAACATAGACAGTAAGTAGAGTCAGTCTTCTTGTACTTTAGTCGGCATTGAGCCATTTGTATTTAATTCCGATGCAATTTCTGTGTTTCATCGTCAATAAGAAGGTCCAAGAGATACAGTCAACCTGAAGTGAACCATCGGAATCTAAAACTTGTCTCACAGGAAAGGCTCTAACCAAAGACAGTAAGAAGAGTCAGTCTTCTTGTACTTAAGTCGGCATTGTGCCTTTTGTATTTAATTCCGATGCAATTTCTGTGTTTCATCGTCAATAAGAAGGTCCAAGAGATACAGTAAACCTGAAGTGAAGCATCGGAATCTAAATCTGGTCTCACAGGAAAGTCTCAAACCATAGAATGTAACAAGTGTCAATCCTCTTGTACTTAAGTCGGCGTTGTGCCATTTGTATTTACTTCCGATTATATTTCTGTGTTTCATCGTCAATAAGAATGTCCAAGGAATACCGTAAACCTGAAGTGATGCATCGGAATATAAACTGGTCTCACAGGAAAGGTTCAAAACATAGACAGTATGAAGAGTCAGTCTTCTTGTACCTAAGTCGGCATTGTGCCTTTTTTATTGCATTCCGATGCAATTTCTGTGTTTCATCGTCAATAAGAAGGTCCGAAGTATACAGTAAACTTGCAGCGAAGCATCGGGATCTAAAACTGGTCTCACAGGAAGGGTTAAAGCATAGTCAAAGAGAAGACTCAGTCTGCTTGTACTTAAGTCGGCATTCTGCCTTTTGTATTTAATTCCGATGCAATTTCTGTTTCATCGTCAATAAGAAGGTCCAAGGGATACAGTAAACCTGATGTGAAGCATCGTTATCTAAAACTGGTCTCACAGGAAAGGTTCAAAACATAGACAGTAAGAAGAGTCAGTCTTCTTGTACTTAAGTCGGCATTGTGCCTTTTGTATTTAATTCCGATGCAATTTCTGTGCTTCATCGTCAGTGAGAAGGTCCAAGGGATACAGTAAACCTGAAGTGATGCATCGGAATCTAAAACTGGTCTCACAGGAAATGGCTCAAATCATAGAATGTAAGTAGAGTCAGTCCTCTTGTACTTAAGTCGGCATTGTGCCTTTTGTATTTAATTCCGATGCAATTCCCGTGTTTCATCGTCAATAAGAAGGTCCAAGGGACACAGTAAACCTGAAGTGAAGCATCGGAATCTAAAACTGGTCTCACAGGAAAGTTTCAAAACATAGACAGTAAGAAGAGTCAGTCTTCTTGTACTTAAGTCGGCATTGTGCCTCTTGTATATGATTCCGGTTTAATTTCTGTGTTTCATCGTCAATAAGAAGGTCTAAGGGATACAGTAAACCTGAAGTGAAGCATCGAATCCAAAACTGGTCTCACAGGAAAGGTTCAAAACATAGACAGTAAGTAGAGACAGTCTTCTTGTACTTAAGTCGGAATTGTGCCTTTTGTATTTAATTCCGATGCAATTTCTGTGTTTCATCGTATATAAGAAGTTCCAAGGGATACAGTATACCTGAAGTGAAGCATCGGAATCTAAAACTGGTCTCACAGGAAAGGTTCAAAACATAGACAGTAAGAAGAGTCAGTCATCTAGTTCTTAAATCGGCATTGTGCATTTTGTATGTAATTCCGATGCAATTTCTGTGTTTCATCGCCAATACGAATGTCCAAGGGATACAGTGAACCTGAAGCGAATCATCGGAATCTAAAAGTTGTCTCACAGAAAAGGCACAAATCGTAGCATGTAAGAAGGGTCAGCCCTCTTGTATTTAAGTCGGCATTGTGCCTTCTGTATTTAATTCGTATGCAATTTCTGTGTTTCATCGTAAATATGAATGTCCAAGGGATACAGTAAACCTAATGTGAAGCATCGGAATCTAATAATGGTCTCACTTGAAAGGTTAAAATCATAGGCAGTAACTAGAGTCAGTCTTCTTGTACATAAGTTGGCATTGTGCCTTTTTTAATGCATTCCGATGCAATTTCTGTGTTTCATCGTCAATATGAAGGTCCGAAGAATACAGTAAACCTGCAGCGAAGCATCGGGATCTAAAACTGGCCTCACAGGAAAGGTTAAAGCATAGACAAAAAGAAGAGTCAGTCTTCTTCTACTTAAGCTTGCATTGTGCCTTTTGTATTTAATTCCATTCAATTTCTGTGTTTCATCGTCAATAAGAAGGTCCAAGGGATACAGTGAACCTGAAGTGAAGCATCGGAATCTAAAACTGGTCTAGCAGGAAAAGTTCAAAGCATAGACAGTAAGAGCAGTCAGTCTTCTTGTACTTAAGTCGGCATTGTGCCTTTTGTATTTAATTCCGATGCAGTTTCTGTCTTTCATCGTCGATAAGAAGGTCCAAGGGATACAGTGTCCAGAGAGGAAGCATCAGAATCTAAAACTAGTCTCACAGGAAGGGTTCAAAACATAGACCATAAGAAGAGTCAGTCTTCTTATACATAAGCTGGCATTGTGCCTTTTGTATTTAATTCCGATGCGATTTCTGTGTTTCATCATCAATAAGAAGGTCCAAGGGATACAGCAAACCTCAAGTGAAGCATCGGAATCTAAAACTGGTCTCACAGGAAAGGCTCTAAACAAAAACAGTAAGAAGAGTCGGTCTTCCTGTACTGAAGTCGGCATTGTGACTTTTGTATTTAATTCCGAAGCAATTTCTGTGCTTCATCGTCGATAAGAATGTCCATGGGATACAGTAAACCTGAAGTGAAGCATAAGAAATTAAAACTGATCTCACAGGAAAGGTTCAAAACATAGACAGTAAGAAGAGTCAGTCATCTTGTACTTAAATCGGCATTGTGCCTTTTCTATTTAATTCCAATGCCATTTCTGTATTTCATCGTCAATAAGAAGGTCCAAGGGATACAGTGAACCTGAAGTGAAGCATCGGAATCTAAAACTGGTCTCACAGGAAAGGCACAAATCATAGAATGTAAGAAGAGTCTTTCATCTAGTACTTTAGTCGGCATTGTGCCTTTTCTATATCATTCGTATGCAATTTCTGTGTTTCATCGTCAATAAGACGGTCCAAGGGATACAGTACACAAGAAGTGAAGCATTGGAATCTACAACTGGTCTTACAGGAAAGCTTCAAACATACACAGTAAGAAGAGTCAGTCTTCTTGTACATAAAACGACATTGTGCCTTTTGTGTTGATTTCCGATGCAATTTCTGTGTTTCATCGTCAATCAGAAGGTCCAAGGGAATCAATAAACCTGAAGTGAAGCAGCGGAATCTAAATCTGGTCTCACAGGAAAGTCTCAAATCATAGAATGTAACAAGTGTCAATCCTCTTGTACTTAAGTCGGCGTTGTGCCTTTTGTATTTAATTCCGATTATATTTGTGTGTTTCATCGTCAATAAGAATGTCCAAGGAATACAGTAAACCTGAAGTGATGCATTGGAATATAAACTGGTCTCACAGGAAAGGTTCAAAACATAGACAGTAAGAAGAGTCAGTCTTCTTGTACATAAGTCGGCATTGTGCCTTTTGTATTTAATTCCGATGCAGTTTCTGTCTATCATCGTCGATAAGAAGGTCCAAGGGATACAGTGTCTGAAAGGAAGCATCGGAATCTAAAACTGGTCTCACAGGAATGGTTCAAAACATAGACAATAAGAAGAGTCAGTCTTCTTGTACTTAAGCTGGCATTGTGCCTTTTGTATTTAATTCTGATGCGATTTCTGTGTTTCATCATCAATAAGAATTTCCTACGGATACAGTAAACCTCAAGTGAAGCATCAGAATCTAAAACTGGTCTCACAGGAAAGGTTCAAAACATAGACAGTAAGAGGAATCAGTCATCTTGTGCTTAAATCGCCATTGTGCCTTTTGTATTTAATTCCGATGAAATTTCTGTGTTTCATCGTCGATAAGATGGTCCAAGGGATACAGTGAACCTGAAGTGAAGCATCGGAATCTAAAACTGGTCTCACAGGAAAGGCACAAATCATAGAATGTAAGAAGAGTCTTTCCTCTCGTACTTTAGTCGGCATTGTGCCTTTTGTATTTCATTCGTATGCAATTTCTATGTTTCATCGTCAATAAGAAGGTCCAAGGGGTACAGTATACCTGAAGTGAAGCATCGGAATACAAAACTGGTCTCACAGGAAAGACTCAAATCATAGAATGTAACAAGTGTCAATACTCTTGTACTTAAGTCGACGTTGTGCCTTTTGTATTTAATTCCGATTACATTTCTGTGTTTCATCGCCAATAAGAGTGTTCAAGGAATACAGTAAACCTGAAGTGATGCATCGGAATACAAACTGGTCTCACAGGAAAAGTTCAAAACATAGACAGTAAGAAGAGTAAGTCTTCTTGAAATTAAGTCGGCATTGTGCCTTTTGTATTTAATTCCGATGCAATTTCTGGGATTCATCGTCAATAAAAAGGCCTAGGGATACGGTAAACCTAAAGTGAAGCATCGGAATCTAAAACTGTTATCACAGGAAAGGCTCTAACCAAAGACAGTAAGAAGAGTCAGTCTTCTTGTACTTAAGTCGGCATTGTGCCTTTTGTATTTAATTCCGATGCAATTTCTGTGTTTCATCGTCAGTAAGAAGGTCCAAGGGATACAGTAAACCTGAAGTGATGCATCGGAATCTAAAACTGGTCTCACAGGAGATGGCTCAAATCATAGAATGTAAGTAGAGTCAGTCCTCTTGTACTTAAGTAGGCATTGTGCCTTTTGTATTTAATTCCGATGCAATTCCCGTGTTTCATCGTCAATAAGAAGGTCCAAGGGACACAGTAAACCTGAAGTGAAGCATCGGAATCTAAAACTGGTCTCACAGGAAAATTTCAAAACATAGACAGTAAGAAGAGTCAGTCTTCTTGTGCTTAAGTCGGCATTGTGCCTTTTGTATATGATTCCGGTTTAATTTCTGTGTTTCATCGTCAATAAGAAGGTCCAAGGGATACAGTAAACGTGAAGTGAAGCTTCGAATCCAAAACTGGTCTCACAGGAAAGGTTCAAAACATAGACAGTAAGTAGAGTCAGTCTTCTTGTACTTAAGTCGGAATTGTGCCTTTTGTATTTAATTCCGATGCAATTTCTGTGTTTCATCGTATATAAGAAGTTCCAAGGGATACAGTATACCTGAAGTGAAGCATCGGAATCTGAAACTGGTCTCACAGGAAAGGTTCAAAACATAGACAGTAAGAAGAGTCAGTCATCTAGTACTTAAATCGGCATTGTGCATTTTGTATGTAATTCCGATGCAATTTCTGTGTTTCATCGCCAATAAGAATGTCTAATGGATACAGTGAACCTGAAGCGAATCATCGGAATCTAAAAGTTGTCTCACAGAAAAGGCACAAATCGTAGAATGTAAGAAGGGTCAGCCCTCTTGTATTTAAGTCGGCATTGTGCCTTCTGTATTTAATTCGTATGCAATTTCTGTGTTTCATCGTCAATATGAATGTCCAAGGGATACAGTAAACCTAATGTGAAGCATCGGAATCTAAAAATGGTCTCACTTGAAAGGTTAAAATCATAGGCAGTTACTAGAGTCAGTCTTCTTGTACATAAGTTGGCATTGTGCCTTTTTTAATGCATTCCGATGCAATTTCTGTGTTTCATCGTCAATATGAAGGTCCGAAGAATACAGTAAACCTGCAGCGAAGCATCGGGATCTAAAACTGGCCTCACAGGGAAGGTTAAAGCATAGATAAAAAGAAGAGTCAGTCTTCTTCTACTTAAGCTTGCATTGTGCCTTTTGTATTTAATTCCATTCAATTTCTGTGTTTCATCGTCAATAAGAAGGTCCAAGGGATACAGTGAACCTGAAGGGAAGCATCGGAATCTAAAACTGGTCTAGCAGGAAAAGTTCAAAACATAGACAGTAAGAGCAGTCAGTCTTCTTGTACTTAAGTCGGCATTGTGCCTTTTGTATTTAATTCCGATGCAGTTTCTGTCTTTCATCGTCGATAAGAAGGTCCAAGGGATACAGTGTCCAGAGAGGAAGCATCAGAATCTAAAACTGGTCTCACAGGAAGGGTTCAAAACGTAGACCATAAGAAGAGTCAGTCTTCTTATACATAAGCTGGCATTGTGCCTTTTGTATTTAATTCCGATGCGATTTCTGTGTTTCATCATCAATAAGAAGGTCCAAGGGATACAGCAAACCTCAAGTGAAGCATCGGAATCTAAAACTGGTCTCACGGGAAAGGTTCAAATCATAGACAGTAACAAGACTCAGTCTTCTTGTACTTAAGTCGGCATTGTGCCTTTTGTCTTTAATTCCGATATAATTTCTGTGTTTTATCGTATATCAGAAAGTCCAAGGGATACAGTAAACCTGAATGAAGCATCGGAATTTAAAACTGGTCTCACAGGAATGGCCCAAATCATAGAATGTAAGAAGAGTAAGTCTTCTTGTACTTAAGTCGGCATTGTGCCTTTTGTATTTAATTCCGATTCAATATCTATGTTCCATCGTCAATAAGTAGGACCAAAGGATACTGAAAACCTCAAGTGTACCATCGGAATCTAAAACTTGTCTCACAGGAAAGGTTCAAATCATAGACAGTAAGAAGAGGGAGTCTTCTTGTACTTAAGTCGGCATTGTGCCTTTTGTATTTAATTCCGTTCTATTTCTTTGTGTCATCGTCAATAAGAAGGTCCAAGGGATACATTAAACCTGTAGCGAAGCATCGGAATCTAAAACTGGTCTCACATTAAAGGTTCAAAACATACGCTGTAAGAACAGTCAGTCTTCTTGTACTTAAGTCGGCATTGTGCCTTTTGTATTTAATTCTGATGCAGTTTTTTGTTTTTCATCGTCGATAAGAAGGTCCAAGGGATACAGTGTCCTGAAAGGAAGCATCGGAATCTAAAACTGGTCTCACAGGAAAGGTTCAAAACATAGACCATAAGAAAAGACAGTCTTCTTATACTTAAGCTGGCATTGTGCCTTTTGTATTTAATTCCGATGCGATTTCTGTGTTTCATCATCAATAAGAAGGTCCAAGGGATACAGTAAACCTCAAGTGAAGCATCGGAATCTAAAACTGGTCTCACTGGAAAGGCTCAAATCATAGAATGTAAGAAGAGTTAGTCTTCTTATACTTAAGTCGGCATTGTGCCATTTGTATTTAATTCCGATGCAATTTCTGTGTTTCGTCGTCAATAAAAACGTCCATGGGATACAGTAAACCTGAGTTGAAGCATCGGAATCTAAAACTGGTCTCACAGGAAAGGTTCAAATCATAGACGGTATGAAGAGTCAGTCTTCTTGTACTTAAGTCGGCATTATGCCATTTGTATTGAATTTCGATGCAATTTCTGTGTTTCATCGTCGATAATAAGGTCCAAGGGATACAGTAAACCTGAAATGAAGCACCGTTATCTAAAACTGATCTCACAGCAAAGGTTCAAAACATAGGCGGTTAGGAGAGTCAGTCTTCTTGTACTTAAGTCGGCATTGTGCCTTTTGTATTTTTTCCGATGCAATTTCTGTGTTTCATCGTCAACAACAAGGTTCAACGGATACAGTGAACCAGAAGGGATGCATCGGAATCTAAAACTGGTCTCACAGGAAAGGTTCTAAATATAGACAATAAGAAGAGTCAGTCTTCTTGTACGTAAGTCGGCATTGTGCCTTTTGCATTTAATTCCGATGCAATTTCTGTGTTTCATCGTCAATAAGTAGATCCAAGGGATATGGTAAACCTGAAGTGAAGCATCGATATCTAAGACAGGTCTCACAGGAAAGATTCAAAACAAAGACGGTATAAAGTGTCAGTCTCATTGTACTTAAGTCGGCATTGTGCCTTTTGTGTTCAATTCCGATGCAACTTCTGTGCTTCATCGTCAATAAGAGGTTCCAAGGGATATAGTAAACCTGAAGTGACGCATCGCAATTTAAAACTGGTCTCACAGGAATGGCTCAAATCATAGAATGAAGGAAGAGTAAGTCTTCTTGTACCTAATTCGGCATTGTGAAATATGTATTTAATTCCGCTGCAATTTCTGTGTTTCATCGTCAATAAGAATGGCCAAGGGGTACAGTAAACCTGAAGTGAAGCATCGGAATCTAAAACTGGTCTCACAGGAAAGGTTCAAAACATAGCAGTTAGAAGAGTCCGTCTTCTTGTCCTTAAGCCGGCATTGTGCCTTTTGTATTTAATTCCGATGCAATTTCTGTGTTTCATCGTCAGTAAGAAGGTATAAAGGGATACAGTACACCTGAAGTGAAGCAACGGGACCAATAACTGGTCTTACAGGAAAGCTTCAAACATACAAAGTAAGAAATGTCAGTCTTCTTGCACATAAAACGGCATTGTGCTTTTTGTATTGAATTCCGCTGCAATTTCTGTGTTTCATCGTCAATAAGAATGGCCAAGGGGTACAGTAAACCTGAAGTGAAGCATCGGAATCCTAAACTAGTCTCACAGGAATGGCTCAAATCATAGAATGTAAGAAGAGTAAGTCTCCTTGTACTTAAGTCGGCATTGTGCCTTTTGTATTTAATTCCGATGCAATTTCTGTGTTTCATCGTCAATAAGAGGGTCTAAGGGATACGATAAACCTGAAGTGAAGCATCAGAATCTATAACCGGTCTAGCAGCAAAGGTTCAAAACATAGACAGTAAGAACGGTCAGTCTTCTTGTACTTAAGTCGGCATTGTGCCTTTTGTATTTAATTCCGATGCAATTTCTGTGTTTCAATGACAATAAGAAGGTCCCCGATATACAGTTCACATGAAGCGAAGCATCGGAATCTAAAACTGGTCTCACAGGAAAGGTTCAAAACATAGACAATTAGAATAGTAGGTCTTCTTGTACTTAAGTAAGCATTGTGCATTTAGTATTTAATTCCTCTGCAATTTCTGTGTTTCATCGTCAATCTAAGGTCCAAGGGATACAGTAAGCCTGAAGTGAAGCAACGGAATTTAAAACTGTTCTCACAGGAAAGCCTCAAATCATAGAATGTAAGAACACGCAGTCCTCTTGCACTTAAGCCGGCATTGAGCTTTTTGTATTTAACTCCGATTCAATTTCTGTGTTTCATCATCAATAAGAAGGTCCAAGGGATACAGTAAACCTGAAGTGAAGCATCGGAAATTATAACTGGTCCCACAGGAAAGCCTCAATTCATAGAAAGTAAGAACAGTCACACCTCTTGTACTTAAGTCGGCATTGTGCCTTTTGTATTTAATTCCGATGCAATTTCTGTGTTTCATCGTTAATAAGAGGGTCCAAGGGATACAGTAAACCCGAAGTGAAGCATCGGAATCTAAAACTGGTCTCACAGGAAAGGTTCAAAACATATACAGTAAGAAGAGTCAGTCATCTTGTACTTAAATCGGCATTGTGCCTTTTGTATTTAATTCCAATGCAATTTCTGTGTTTCATCGTCAACAAAAAGGTCCAAGGGATACAGTGAACCTGAAGTGAAGCATCGGAATCTAAAACTGTTCTCACAGGAAAGGCACAAATCATAGAATGTAAGAAAAGTCTTTCCTCTCGTACTTTAGTCGGCATTGTGCCTTTTGTATTTCATTTGTATGCAATTACTGTGTTTCATCGTCAATACGAAGGTCCAAGGGATGCAGCACACCTGAAGTGAAGCATCGGAATCTATAACTGGTCTTACAGGAAAGCTTCAAACATACACAGTAAGAAGAGTCAGTCTTCTTGTACATAAAACGGCATTGTGGCTTTTGTGTTGAATTCCGATGCAATTTTCTGTGTTTCATCGTCAATAAGAAGGTCCAAGGGATACAGTTCACCTGAAGTGAAGAATCGGAATCTAAAACCGGTCTAGCAGGAACGGTTCAAAACATAGACAGTTAGAACAGTCAGTCTTCTTGTACTTAAGTCGGCATTGTGCCTTTTGTATTAACTTCCGATGCAATTTCTGTGTTTCATCGTCACTAAGAAGGTCCTAGGGATACGGTAAACCTGAAGTGAAGCATCGGAATCTAAAACCGGTCTAGCAGAAAAGGTTCAAAACATAGACAGTAAGAACAGTCAGTCTTCTTGTGCTTAAGTCGGCATTGTGCCTTTTGTACTTAATTCCGATTCAATTACTATGTTTTATCGTCAATAAGAAGGACTTAGGGATACAGAAACCTGAAGTGAACCATCGGAATCTAAAACCTGTCTCACAGGAAAGGTTTAAATCATAGACAGTAAGAAGAGTCAGTCTTCTTGTACTTAGGTCGGCATTGTGCCTTTTGTATTTGATTCCGGTGCAATTTCTGTGTTTCATCGTCAATAAGAAGGTCCAAGGTTTACAGTAAACCTGAAGTGAAACATCGGAATCTAAATCTGGTCTCACAGGAACGTCTCAAATCATAGAATGTAACAAGTGTCAATCCTCTTGTACTTAAGTCGGCGTTGTGCCTTTTGTATGTAATTCCGATTATATTTCTGTGTTTCATCGTCAATACGAATGTCCAAGGAATACAGTAAACCTGAAGTGATGCATCGGAATATAAACTGGTTCCACAGGAAATGTTCAAAACATAGACAGTAAGAAGAGTCAGTCTTCTTGTACATAAGTCGGCATTGTGCCTTTTGTATTTAATTCCGATGCAGTTTCTGTCTTTCATCGTCGATAAGAAGGTCCAAGGGATACAGTGCCCTGAGAGGAAGCATCAGAATCTAAAACTGGTCTCACAGGAAGGGTTCAAAACATAGACCATAAGAAGAGTCAGTCTTCTTATACATAAGCTGGCATTGTGCCTTTTGTGTTTAATTCCGATGCGATTTCTGTGTTTCATCATCAATAAGAAGGTCCAAGGGATACAGCAAACATCATGTGAAGCATCGGAATCTGAAACTGGTCTCACTGGAGAGGCTCAAATCATAGAATGTAAGAAGAGTTAGTCTTCCTGTACTTTAGTCGGCATTGTGCCTTTTGCATTTAATTCCGATGCAATTTCTGTGTTTCGTCGTCAATAAGAACGCCCATGGGATATAGTAAATGTGAATTGAAGCATCGGAATCTAAAACTCGTCTCACAGGAAAGGTTCAAAACATAGGTAGTGACAAGAGTCAGTCTTCTTGTACTTAAGCCGTCATTGTGCCTTTTGTATTTAATTCCCATGCAATTTCTGTGATTCATCGTCTATAAGAAGGTCCGAGGGATACAGTATGCCTGATGTAAGGCACCGGAATCTAAAACTAGTCTCACAGAAAGGGGCTCAAATCATAGAATGTAAGAAGAGACAGCATTCTTGTACTTAAGTCGGCATTGTGCATTTTGTATTTAATTCCGATGCAATTTCTGTGTTTCATCGTCAATAAGAGGATCCAAGGGATACAGTAAACCTGAATTGAAGCATCGGAATCTAAATCCGGTCTCACTGGAAAAGTTCAAAGATAGACAGTAAGAATAGTCAGTCTTCTTGTACTTAAGTCGGCATTGTGCCTTTTGTATTCAATTCCGATGCAATTTCTGTGTTTCTTCGTCGATAATACGGTCCTAGGGATACAGTAAACCTGATGTGAAGCATCGGAATCTAAAACTGGTCTCACAGCAAAGGATCAAACATAGGCAGTAAGAAGAGTCAGTCTTTTTGTACTTAAGTCGGCATTGTGCCTTATGTATTTTTTCCGAAGCGATTTCTGTGTTTCATCGTCAATAAAAAGGTCCAAGGGATACAGTTAACCTGAAGGGAAGCATCGGAATCTAAATCTGGTCTCACAGGAAAGGCTCAAATCATAGAATGTAAGAAGAGTCAGTCTTCTTGTACTTAAGTCGGCATTGTGCCTTTTGTATTTAATTCCGATGCAATTTCTGTGTTTCATCGTCAATAAAAAGGCCCAAGGGATACAGTAAACCTGAAGTGAAGCATCGGAATCTAAAACTGGTCTCGGAGGAAATGTTCATAACATAGACAATAAGAAGAGTCAGTCTTCTTGTACTTATGTCGGCATTGTGCCTTTTTTATTTAATTCCGATGCAATTTCTGTGTTTCATAGCCAGTAAGAAGGTCCGAGGGATACAGTAAACCTGAAGTGGAGCACCGGAATGTAAAACTACTCTTGCAGAAAAGGCTTAAATCATTGAATGTAAGGAGAGTCAGGCCTCTAGTACTTAAGTCGGCATTGTGCTTTTTGTATTAATTTCCGATGCAATTTCTGTGTTTCATCGCCAATAAGAGGATCCAAGGGATACAGTAAACCTGAATTGAAACATCGGAATCTAAATCCGGTCTCACTGGAAAGGTTCAAAACATAGACAGTAACAAGACTCAGTCTTCTTGTACTTAAGTCAGCATTGTGCCTTTTGTATTTAAATCCGATGCAATTTCTGTGTTTCTTCGTCAATAAGAAGGTCCAAGGGATGCAGTAAACCTGAAGTGAAGCATCGGAATCTAAAACTGGTCTCACAGGAATGGCTCAAATCATAGAATTTAAGAAGAGTAAGTCTTGTTGTACATAAGTCGGCATTGTGCCTTTTTTATTAAATTTCGATGCATTTTCTGTGTTTCATCGTCAAGAAGAACGTCCAAAGAATACAATAAACCTGAAGAGAAGCATCGGAAACTAAAACTGGTATCACAGGAACGGTCAAAAGCATAGACAATAGAAGAGTCAGTCTTCTGGTACTTAAGTCGGCATTGTGCCTTTTGTATTCAATTCCGATGCAATTTCTGTGTTTCATCGTCGATAATAAGGTCCTAGGGATACAGTGAACCTGAAGTGAAGCATCGGAATCTAAAACTGGTCTCACAGCAAAGGTTCAAAACATAGGCAGTAAGAAGCGTCAGCCTTTTTGTACTTAAGTCGGCATTGTGCCTTATGTATTTTTTCCGATGCAATTTCATCGTCAATGAAAAGGTCCAAGGGATACAGTAAACCAAAGGGGAAGCATCGGAATCTAAATCTGGTCTCACAGGAAAGGCTCAAATCATTGAATGTAAGAAGAGTCAGTCCAATTGTACTTAAGACGGCAATGTGCCCTTTGTATTTAATTCCGATGCAATTTCTGTGTTTCTTCGTCAACAAGAATGTCCAAGGGGTACAGTACACCTGAAGTGAAGGATCGGAATATAAAACTGGTCTCACAGAAAGGTTCAAAACATAGCTGTTGGAGGAGTCAGACTTCTTGTCCTTAAGCCGGCATTGTGCCTTTTGTATTTAATTCCGATGCAATTTCTGTGTTTCATCGGCAATAAGAAGGTCCAACGGAAACAGTACACCTGAAGTGAAGCATCGGAATCTATAACTGGTCTTACAGGAAAGGTTCAAACATACACAGAAAGAGGAGTCAGTCTTCTTGAACATAAGTCGGCATTGTGACTTTTGTATTGAATTCCGATGCAATTTCTGTGTTTCATCGTCAATAAGAAGGTCCAAAGAATACAGTACACCGGAAGCGAAGCATCGGAATCTATAACTGGTCTCACGGGAGAGGTTCAAATCATAGACAGTATCAAGAATCAGTCTTCTTGTACTTAACTCGGCATTGTGCCTTTTGTATTTATTTCCGATGCAATTTCTGTGTTTCATCGTCAAAAAGAATGCCCAAGGGATAGAGTGAACCTGAAGGGAAGCATCGGAATCTAAACCTGGTCTCACAGGAAATGTTCAAACATAGACAATAAGAAGAGTCAGTCTTCTTGTACTTCAGTCGGGATTGTGCCTTTTGTATTTAATTCCGATGTAATTTCTGTGTTTCATCGTCAATAAGAAGGTCCAAGGGTTACAGTAAACCTGAATTGAAGCATCGGAATCTAAAACTTGTCTCACAGGATAGGTTCAAAGCATAGACAGTAACAAGACACAGTCTCCTTGTCCTTAAGTCGGCATTGTGCCTTTTGTATTTAAGTCCCATGCAATTTCTGTGATTCATCGTCAATATGAAGGTCCCAGGGATACAGTAAACCTGAAGTAAAGCACCGGAATCTAAAACTAGTCTCACAGAAAAGGCTCAAATCATTGAATGTAAGAAGAGACAGGCCTCTTGTACTTAAGTCGGCATTGTGCATTTGTATTTAATTCCGATGCAATTTCTGTGTTTCATCGTCAATAAGAGGATCCAAGGGATACAGTATACCTGAATTGAAGCATCGGAATCTAAATCCGGTCTCACTGGAAAGGTTCAAATCATAGACAGTAAGAAGGGTCAGTCATCTTGTACTTAAGTCGGCATTGTGCTTTTTGTATTCAATTCCGATGCAATTTCTGTGTTTCATCGTCGATAATAAGGTCCTAGGGATACGGTAAACCTGAGGTGAAGCATCGGAATCTAAAACTGGTCTCACAGCAAAGGTTCAAAACATAGGCAGTAAGAAGCGTCAGCCTTTTTGTACTTAAGTCGGCATATTGCCTTATGTATTTTTTCCGATGCAATTTCATCGTCAATGAAAAGGTCCAAGGGGTACAGTAAACCTGAGGGGAAGCATCGGAATCTAAATCTTTTCTCACAGGAAAGGCTCAAATCATTGAATGTAAGAAGAGTCAGTCCAATTGTACTTAAGACGGCAATGTGCCCTTTGTATTTAATTCCGATGCAATTTCTGTGTTTCTTCGTCAACAAGAATGTCCAAGGGGTACAGTACACCTGAAGTGAAGCATCGGAATATAAAACTGGTCTCACAGAAAGGTTCAAAACATAGCAGTTGGAGGAGTCAGTCTTCTTGTCCTTAAGCCGACATTGTGCCTTTTGTATTTAATTCCGATGCAATTTCTGTGTTTCATCATCAATAAGAAGGTCCAACGGAAACAGTACACCTGAAGTGAAGCATCGGAATCTATAACTGGTCTTACAGGAAAGGTTCAAACATACACAGAAAGAGGAGTCAGTCTTCTTGAACATAAGTCGGCATTGTGCCTTTTGTGTTGAATTCCGATGCAATTTCTGTGTTTCATCGTCAATAAGAAGGTCCAAAGAATACAGTACACCTGAAGCGAAGCATCGGAATCTATAACTGGTCTCACGGGAGAGGTTCAAATCATAGGCAGTATCAAGAATCAGTCTTCTTGTACTTAACTCGGCATTGTGACTTTTGTATTTATTTCCGATGCAATTTCTGTGTTTCATCGTCAAAAAGAAAGCCCAAGGGATACAGTGAACCTGAAGGGAAGCATCGGAATCTAAACCTGGTCTCACAGGAAATGTTCAAACATAGACAATAAGAAGAGTCAGTCTTCTTGTACTTCAGTCGGCATTGTGCCTTTTGTATTTAATTCCGATGTAATTTCTGTGTTTCATCGTCAATAAGAAGGTCCAAGGGTTACAGTAAACCTGAATTGAAGCATCGGAATCTAAAACTTGTCTCATAGGATAGGTTCAAAGCATAGACAGTAGCAAGACACAGTTTCCTTGTCCTTAAGTCGGCATTGTGCCTTTTGTATTTAAGTCCCATGCAATTTCTGTGATTCATCGTCAATAAGAAGGTCCCAGGGATACAGTAAACCTGAAGTAAAGCACCGGAATCTAAAACTAGTCTCACAGAAAAGGCTCAAATCATTGAATGTAAGAAGAGACAGGCCTCTTGTACTTAAGTCGGCATTGTGCATTTGTATTTAATTCCGATGCAATTTCTGTGTTTCATCGTCAATAAGAGGATCCAAGGGATACAGTATACCTGAATTGAAGCATCGGAATCTAAATCCGGTCTCACTGGAAAGGTTCAAATCATAGACAGTAAGAAGGGTCAGTTATCTTGTACTTAAGTCGGCATTGTGCTTTTTGTATTCAATTCCGATGCAATTTCTGTGTTTCATCGTCGATAATAAGGTCCTAGGGATACAGTAAACCTGAAGTGAAGCATCGGAATCTAAAACTGGTCTCACAGCAAAGGTTCAAAACATAGGCAGTAAGAAGCGTCAGCCTTTTTGTTCTTAAGTCGGCATTGTGCCTTATGTATTTTTTCCGATGCAATTTCATCGTCAATGAAAAGGTCCAAGGGATACAGCATACCTGAGGGGAAGCATCGGAATCTAAATCTGGTCTCACAGGAAAGGCTCAAATCATTGAATGTAAGAAGAGTCAGTCCAATTGTACTTAAGACGGCAATGTGCCCTTTGTATTTAATTCCGATGCAATTTCTGTGTTTCATCGTCAACAAGAAAGTCCAAGGGGTACAGTACACCTGAAGTGAAGCATCGGAATATAAAACAGGTCTCACAGAAAGGATCAAAACATAGCAGTTGGAGGAGTCAGTCTTCTTGTCCTTAAGCCGGCATTGTGCCTTTTGTATTTAATTCCGATGCAATTTCTGTGTTTCATCGTCAATAAGAATGTCCAACGGAAACAGTACACCTGAAGTGAAGCATCGGAATCTATAACTGGTCTTACAGGAAAGGTTCAAACATACACAGAAAGAGGAGTCAGTCTTCTTGAACATAAGTCGGCATTGTGCCTTTTGTATTGAATTCCGATGCAATTTCTGTGTTTCATCGTCAATAAGAAGGTCCAAAGAATACAGTACACCTGAAGCGAAGCATCGGAATCTATAACTGGTCTCACAGGAAAGGTTCAAATCATAGACAGTATCAGGAATCAGTCTTCTTGTACTTATCTCGGCATTGTGCCTTTTGTATTTATTTCCGATGCAATTTCTGTGTTTCATCGTCAAAAAGAAAGCCCACGGGATACAGTGAACCTGAAGGGAAGCATCGGAATCTAAACCTGGTCTCACAGGAAATGTTCAAACATAGACAATAAGAAGAGTCAGTCTTCTTGTACTTCAGTCAGCATTGTGCCTTTTGTATTTAATTCCGATGTAATTTCTGTGTTTCATCGTCAATAAGAGGATCGAAGGGATACAGTATACCTGAATTGAAGCATCGGAATCTAAATCCGGTCTCACTGGAAAGGTTCAAACATAGACAGTAAGAAGAGTCAGTCATCTTGTACTTAAGTCGGCATTGTGCCTTTTGTATTCAATTCCGATGCAATTTCTGTGTTTCATCGTCGATTAAAAGGTCCAAGGGATACAGTAAACGTGAATTGAAGCATCGGAATCTAAAACTGGTCTCACAGGAAAGGTTCAAAGCATAGACAGTAACAAGACACAGTCTCCTTGTCCTTAAGTCGGCATTGTGCATTTTGTCTTTAATTCCGATGCAATTTCTGTGTTTCATCGTCAATAAGAAGGTCCAACGGAAACAGTACACCTGAAGTGAAGCATCGGAATCTATAACTGGTCTTACAGGAAAGGTTCAAACATACACAGAAAGAGGAGTCAGTCTTCTTGAACATAAGTCGGCATTGTGACTTTTGTATTGAATTCCGATGCAATTTCTGTGTTTCATCGTCAATAAGAAGGTCCAAAGAATACAGTACACCGGAAGCGAAGCATCGGAATCTATAACTGGTCTCACGGGAGAGGTTCAAATCATAGACAGTATCAAGAATCAGTCTTCTTGTACTTAACTCGGCATTGTGCCTTTTGTATTTATTTCCGATGCAATTTCTGTGTTTCATCGTCAAAAAGAATGCCCAAGGGATAGAGTGAACCTGAAGGGAAGCATCGGAATCTAAACCTGGTCTCACAGGAAATGTTCAAACATAGACAATAAGAAGAGTCAGTCTTCTTGTACTTCAGTCGGGATTGTGCCTTTTGTATTTAATTCCGATGTAATTTCTGTGTTTCATCGTCAATAAGAAGGTCCAAGGGTTACAGTAAACCTGAATTGAAGCATCGGAATCTAAAACTTGTCTCACAGGATAGGTTCAAAGCATAGACAGTAACAAGACACAGTCTCCTTGTCCTTAAGTCGGCATTGTGCCTTTTGTATTTAAGTCCCATGCAATTTCTGTGATTCATCGTCAATATGAAGGTCCCAGGGATACAGTAAACCTGAAGTAAAGCACCGGAATCTAAAACTAGTCTCACAGAAAAGGCTCAAATCATTGAATGTAAGAAGAGACAGGCCTCTTGTACTTAAGTCGGCATTGTGCATTTGTATTTAATTCCGATGCAATTTCTGTGTTTCATCGTCAATAAGAGGATCCAAGGGATACAGTATACCTGAATTGAAGCATCGGAATCTAAATCCGGTCTCACTGGAAAGGTTCAAATCATAGACAGTAAGAAGGGTCAGTCATCTTGTACTTAAGTCGGCATTGTGCTTTTTGTATTCAATTCCGATGCAATTTCTGTGTTTCATCGTCGATAATAAGGTCCTAGGGATACGGTAAACCTGAGGTGAAGCATCGGAATCTAAAACTGGTCTCACAGCAAAGGTTCAAAACATAGGCAGTAAGAAGCGTCAGCCTTTTTGTACTTAAGTCGGCATATTGCCTTATGTATTTTTTCCGATGCAATTTCATCGTCAATGAAAAGGTCCAAGGGGTACAGTAAACCTGAGGGGAAGCATCGGAATCTAAATCTTTTCTCACAGGAAAGGCTCAAATCATTGAATGTAAGAAGAGTCAGTCCAATTGTACTTAAGACGGCAATGTGCCCTTTGTATTTAATTCCGATGCAATTTCTGTGTTTCTTCGTCAACAAGAATGTCCAAGGGGTACAGTACACCTGAAGTGAAGCATCGGAATATAAAACTGGTCTCACAGAAAGGTTCAAAACATAGCAGTTGGAGGAGTCAGTCTTCTTGTCCTTAAGCCGACATTGTGCCTTTTGTATTTAATTCCGATGCAATTTCTGTGTTTCATCATCAATAAGAAGGTCCAACGGAAACAGTACACCTGAAGTGAAGCATCGGAATCTATAACTGGTCTTACAGGAAAGGTTCAAACATACACAGAAAGAGGAGTCAGTCTTCTTGAACATAAGTCGGCATTGTGCCTTTTGTGTTGAATTCCGATGCAATTTCTGTGTTTCATCGTCAATAAGAAGGTCCAAAGAATACAGTACACCTGAAGCGAAGCATCGGAATCTATAACTGGTCTCACGGGAGAGGTTCAAATCATAGGCAGTATCAAGAATCAGTCTTCTTGTACTTAACTCGGCATTGTGACTTTTGTATTTATTTCCGATGCAATTTCTGTGTTTCATCGTCAAAAAGAAAGCCCAAGGGATACAGTGAACCTGAAGGGAAGCATCGGAATCTAAACCTGGTCTCACAGGAAATGTTCAAACATAGACAATAAGAAGAGTCAGTCTTCTTGTACTTCAGTCGGCATTGTGCCTTTTGTATTTAATTCCGATGTAATTTCTGTGTTTCATCGTCAATAAGAAGGTCCAAGGGTTACAGTAAACCTGAATTGAAGCATCGGAATCTAAAACTTGTCTCATAGGATAGGTTCAAAGCATAGACAGTAGCAAGACACAGTTTCCTTGTCCTTAAGTCGGCATTGTGCCTTTTGTATTTAAGTCCCATGCAATTTCTGTGATTCATCGTCAATAAGAAGGTCCCAGGGATACAGTAAACCTGAAGTAAAGCACCGGAATCTAAAACTAGTCTCACAGAAAAGGCTCAAATCATTGAATGTAAGAAGAGACAGGCCTCTTGTACTTAAGTCGGCATTGTGCATTTGTATTTAATTCCGATGCAATTTCTGTGTTTCATCGTCAATAAGAGGATCCAAGGGATACAGTATACCTGAATTGAAGCATCGGAATCTAAATCCGGTCTCACTGGAAAGGTTCAAATCATAGACAGTAAGAAGGGTCAGTTATCTTGTACTTAAGTCGGCATTGTGCTTTTTGTATTCAATTCCGATGCAATTTCTGTGTTTCATCGTCGATAATAAGGTCCTAGGGATACAGTAAACCTGAAGTGAAGCATCGGAATCTAAAACTGGTCTCACAGCAAAGGTTCAAAACATAGGCAGTAAGAAGCGTCAGCCTTTTTGTTCTTAAGTCGGCATTGTGCCTTATGTATTTTTTCCGATGCAATTTCATCGTCAATGAAAAGGTCCAAGGGATACAGCATACCTGAGGGGAAGCATCGGAATCTAAATCTGGTCTCACAGGAAAGGCTCAAATCATTGAATGTAAGAAGAGTCAGTCCAACTGTACTTAAGACGGCAATGTGCCCTTTGTATTTAATTCCGATGCAATTTCTGTGTTTCATCGTCAACAAGAAAGTCCAAGGGGTACAGTACACCTGAAGTGAAGCATCGGAATATAAAACAGGTCTCACAGAAAGGATCAAAACATAGCAGTTGGAGGAGTCAGTCTTCTTGTCCTTAAGCCGGCATTGTGCCTTTTGTATTTAATTCCGATGCAATTTCTGTGTTTCATCGTCAATAAGAATGTCCAACGGAAACAGTACACCTGAAGTGAAGCATCGGAATCTATAACTGGTCTTACAGGAAAGGTTCAAACATACACAGAAAGAGGAGTCAGTCTTCTTGAACATAAGTCGGCATTGTGCCTTTTGTATTGAATTCCGATGCAATTTCTGTGTTTCATCGTCAATAAGAAGGTCCAAAGAATACAGTACACCTGAAGCGAAGCATCGGAATCTATAACTGGTCTCACAGGAAAGGTTCAAATCATAGACAGTATCAGGAATCAGTCTTCTTGTACTTATCTCGGCATTGTGCCTTTTGTATTTATTTCCGATGCAATTTCTGTGTTTCATCGTCAAAAAGAAAGCCCACGGGATACAGTGAACCTGAAGGGAAGCATCGGAATCTAAACCTGGTCTCACAGGAAATGTTCAAACATAGACAATAAGAAGAGTCAGTCTTCTTGTACTTCAGTCAGCATTGTGCCTTTTGTATTTAATTCCGATGTAATTTCTGTGTTTCATCGTCAATAAGAGGATCGAAGGGATACAGTATACCTGAATTGAAGCATCGGAATCTAAATCCGGTCTCACTGGAAAGGTTCAAACATAGACAGTAAGAAGAGTCAGTCATCTTGTACTTAAGTCGGCATTGTGCCTTTTGTATTCAATTCCGATGCAATTTCTGTGTTTCATCGTCGATTAAAAGGTCCAAGGGATACAGTAAACGTGAATTGAAGCATCGGAATCTAAAACTGGTCTCACAGGAAAGGTTCAAAGCATAGACAGTAACAAGACACAGTCTCCTTGTCCTTAAGTCGGCATTGTGCATTTTGTCTTTAATTCCGATGCAATTTCTGTGTTTCATCGTCAATAAGAAGGTCCAAGGGATACAGTGAACCTGAAGTGAAGCATCGGATTCTAAAACTGGTCTCACAGGAATGGCTCAAATCACAGAATGTAAGTAGACTAAACCTTCTTGTACTTAAGTCGACATTGTGCCTTTGGTATTTAATTCCGATTCAATTTCTGTGTTTCATCGTCAATAAGAACGTGCAAGGGATACGGTCAACCTGAAGTGTAGCATCAGAATCTAAAACCGGTCTTGCAGGAAAGGGTCAAAACGTAGACAGTAAAAAGAGTCAGTCTTCTTGTACTTAAGTCGGCATTGTGCGTTTTGCATTTAATTCCGATGCAATTTCTGTGTTTCATCGTCAACAAGAAGGTCCAAGGGATACAGTAAAATTCAAGTGAAGCATCGTAAGCTACAACTGGTCTCCCTGGAGTGGCTCAAATCATAGAATGTAAGAAGAGTAAATCTTCTTGTACTTAAGTCGGCATTGTGCCATTTGTAATTAATTCCGAAGCAATTTCTGTGTTTCATCGTCAATAAGAATGTCCAAGGGATACAGTAAAACTGAAGTGAAGCATCGGAATCTAAAACTGGTCTCACAGGAAAGGTTCAAAACATAGGTAGTAAGAAGAGTCACTCTTCTTGTACTTGAGTCGACGTTGTGCCTTTTGTATTTAATTCCCATGCAACTTCTGTGATTCATCGTCAATAAGAAGGTCCCAGGGATACAGTATACCAGAAGTAAAGCACCGGAATCTAAAACTAGTCTCACAGAAAGGGCTCAAATCATAGATTGTAAGAAGAGACAGGCCTCTTGTACTTAAGTCGGCATTGTGCTTTTTGTATTTAAATCCGATGCAATTCCTGTGTTTCATCGTCGATAATAAGGTCCTAGGGATACAGTAAACCTGAAGTGAAGCATCGGAATCTAAAACTGGTCTCACAGAATGGTTCAAAACATAGCAGTTGGAAGAGTCAGTCTTCTTGTCCTTATGCCGCCATTGTGCCTTTTGTATTTAATTCCGATGCAAATTCTGAGTTTCATCGTCAATAAGAAGGCCCAAGGGATACAGCGAACCTGAAGGGAAGCATCGGAATCTAAACCTGGTCTCACAGGAAATGTTCAAACCATAGACAATAAGAAGAGTCAGTCTACTTGCACTTAAGTCGGCATTGTGCCTTTTGTATTTAATTCCGATGTAATTTCCGTGTTTCATCGTCAATAAGAAGGTCCAAGGGATACAATAAACCAGAAGTGAAGCAGCGGAATCTAAAACTGGTCTCACAGGAATGGCTCAAATCACAGAATGTAAGAAGAGTAAGCCTTCTTGTACTTAAGTCGGCATTGTGCATTTGGTATTTAATTCCGATGCAATTTCTGTGTTTCATCGTCAATAAGAACGTCCAAGGGATACGCTCAACCTGAAGTGAAGCATCAGAACCAAAAACCGGTCTAGCAGGAAAGGCTCAAAACGTAGACAGTAAAAACAGTCAGTCCTATTGTACTTACGTCGGCATTGTGCCTTTGGTATTTAATTCCGATGCAATTTCTATGTTTCATCGTCAATAAGATGGTCCAACGGATACAGAAAACCTGAAACGAAGCATCGGAATCTAAA
Organism: Schistocerca americana; assembly: GCF_021461395.2. Classification (NCBI taxonomy): domain Eukaryota; kingdom Metazoa; phylum Arthropoda; class Insecta; order Orthoptera; family Acrididae; genus Schistocerca; species Schistocerca americana. The sequence continues at coordinate 63,506,714 of NC_060125.1, forward strand.
ACTGGTCACACAGGAGAGGTTCAAATCATAGACAGTAGGAAGAGTCAGTCTTCTTGTACATAAGTCGGCATTGTGCCTTTTTTAATGAATTCCGATGCAATTTCTGTGATTCATCGGCAATAAGAAGGTCCAAAGAATACAGTAAACCTGAAGCGAAGCATCGGAATGTAAAACTTCTCGCACAGGAAAGGTTCAAATCATTGACAATAAGAAGAATCAGTCTTCTTGTACTTATGTCGGCATTGTGCCTTTGTATTCAATTCCGACGCAATTTCTGTGTTTCATCGTCGATAATAAGGTCCTAGGGATACAGTAAACCTGAAGTGAAGCATCGGAATCTAAAACTGGTCTCATAGCAAAGGTTCAAAACATAGGCGGTAAGAAGAGTCAGTGTTATTGTACTTAAGTCGGCATTGTGCCTTTTGTATTTAATTCCGATGCAGTTTCTATGTTTCATCGTCAATAAGAATGTCCAAGGGGTACAGTACACCTGAAGTGAAGCATCGGAATCTAAAACTGGTCTCACAGAATGGTTCAAAACATAGCAGTTGGAAGTGTCAGTCTTATTGTCTTTAAGCCGGCATTGTGCCTTTTGTATTTAATTCCGAAGCAATTTCTGTGTTTCATCGTCAATAAGAAGGTTCAAGGGAAACAGGACACCTCAAGTGAAGCATCGGAATCTACAACTGGTCTTACAGGAAAGGTTCAAACATACACAGTAAGATGAGTCAGTCTTCTTGTACATAAGTCGGCATTGTGCATTTTGTATTGAATTCCGACGCAGTTTCTGTGTTTCATCGCCAATAAGAAGGTCCAAGGGATACAGTGAACCTGAAGGGAAGCATCTTAATCTAATCCTGGTCTCACAGGAAATGTTCTGAACAAAGGCAATAAGAAGAGTCAGTCTTCTTGTACTTATGTCGGCATTGTGCCTTTTGTATTTAATTCCGATGTTTTTTCGGTTTTCATCGTCAATAGGAAAGACCAAGGGATACAGTAAACCTGAGTTGAAGCATCTGAGTCTAAAACTGGTCTCACAGGAAAGGTTCAAAACATAGACAGTAACAAGACTCAGTCTTCTTGTACTTAAGTCGGCATTGTGCCTTTTGTATTTAATTCCGATGCAATTTCTATGTTTCATCGTCAATAAGATGGTCCAAGGGATACAGAAAACCTGAAGTGAAGCATCGGAATCTAAAACTGGTCTCCCTGGGGCGGCTCAAATCAGAGAATGTAAGAAGAGTAAGTCTTCTAGTGCTTAAGTCGGCACTGTGCCATTTGTAATTAATTCCGAAGCAATTTCTGTGTTTCATCGTCAATAAGATGGTCCAAGGCATATGGTCAACCTGAAGTGAAGCATCGGAATCTAAAACTGGTCTAGCAGGAAAGGTTCATAACATAGACAGTAAGAACAGTCAGTCTTCTTGTACTTAAGGCGGCATTGTGCCTTTTGCATTTAATTCCGATGTAATTTCTATGTTTCATCGCCAATAAGATGGTCGAAGGGATAAAGAAAACCTGAAGTGAAGCATCGGAATCTAAAACCGGCCTCACAGGAAAGGTTCAAAACATAGACAGTAAGAAGAGTCAGTCCTCTTGTACTTAAGTCGGCATTGTGCCTTTTGTATTTAATTCCGATGCAATTTCTGTGTTTCATCGTCAATAAGAAGGTCCAAGGGATACAGTAAACATGGAGTGAGGCATCGATATCTAAAACTGGTCTCACAGGAAAGGCTCAAATCATAGAATGTAAGAAGAGGCAATCCTCTAGCACTTCAGTCGGCATTGTGCCTTTTGCATTTAATTCCGATGCAATTTCTGTGGTTCTTTGTCAATAAGAAGGTCAAAGGGATACAGTAAACCTGAATTGAAGCATCGGAATCCAAAACTGGTCTCACAAGAATGGTTCAAAACATAGACAGTAACAAGAATCAGTCTTCTTGTACTTTACTCGGCATTGTGCCTTTTTTATTTAATTCCGATGCAATCTCTGTGTTTCATCGTCAATAAGAAGGTCCAAGGGATACAGTAAACCTGAACTGAGGCATCGTAAGTTAAAACTGGTCTCCCTGGAGTGGCTCAAATCATACAATGTAAGAAGAGTAAATCTTCTTGTACTTAAGTCGGCATTGTGCCATTTGTATTCAATTCCGAAGCAATTTCTGTGTTTCATCGTCAACAAGAGTGTCCAAGGGATACAATAAACCTGAAGTGAAGCATCGGAATCTAAAACTGGTCTCACAGGAAAGGTTCAAAACATAGGTAGTAAGAAGAGTCAGTCTACTTGCACTTAAGTCGGCATTGTGCCTTTTGTATTTAATTCCGATGCAATTTCTGTGTTTCATCGTCAATAAGAACGTCCAAGGGATACGCTCAACCTGAAGTGAAGCATCAGATTCTAAAACCGGTCTAGCAGGAAGGGGTCAAAACGTAGACAGTAAAAAGAGTCAGTCTTCTTGTACGTAAGTCGGCATTGTGCCTTTTGTATTTAATTCCGATGCAATTTCTATGTTTCATCGTCAATAAGATGGTCCAAGGGATACAGAAAACCTGAAGTGAAGCATCGGAATCTAAAACTGGTCTCCCTGGGGCGGCTCAAATCAGAGAATGTAAGAAGAGTAAGTCTTCTAGTGCTTAAGTCGGCATTGTGCCATTTGTAATTAATTCCGAAGCAATTTCTGTGTTTCATCGTCAATAAGATGGTCCAAGGGATACGGTCAACCTGAAGTGAAGCATCGGAATCTAAAACCGGTCTAGCAGGAAAGGTTCAAAACATAGACAGTAAGAAGAGTCAGTCTTCTTGTACTTAAGTCGACATTGTGCCTTTTGTTTTTAATTCCCATGCAATTTCTGTGATTCATCGTTAATAAGAAGGTCCCAGGGATACAGTAAACCAGAAGTAAAGCACCGGAATCTAAAACTAGTCTCACAGAAAGGGCTCAAATCATAGATTGTAAGAAGAGACAGGCCTCTTGTACTTAAGTCAGCATTGCGCTTTTTGTATTTAAATCCGATGCAATTCCTGTGTTTCATCGTCGATAATAAGGTCCTAGGGATACAGTAAACCTGAAGTGAAGCATCGGAATCTAAAACTGGTCTCACAGCAAAGGTTCAAAACATAGGCAGTAGGAAGAGTCAATCTTTTTGTACATAAGTTGGCATTGTGCCTTATGTATTTTTTCCGATGCAATTTCTGTGTTTCATCGTCAATAAAAAGGTCCAAGGGATACAGTGAACCTGAGGGGAAGCATCGGAATCTAAATCTGGTCTCACAGGAAAGGCTCAAATCATAGAATGTAAGAAGAGTCAGTCCAATTGTACTAAAGACGGCATTGTGCCCTTTGTATTTAATTCCGATGCAATTTCTGTGTTGCATCGTCAATAAGAAGGTCCAACGGAAACAGTACACCTGAAGTGAAGCATCGGAATCTATAACTGGTCTTACAGTAAAGGTTTAAACATACACAGTAAGAGGAGTCATTCTTCTTGTACATAAGTCGGCATTGTGCCTTTTGTATTAAATTGCGATGCAATTTCTGTGTTTCATTTTCAATAAGAAGGTCCAAAGGACACAGTAAATCTGAAGCGAAGCATCGGAATCTACAACTGGTCTCACAGGAAAGGTTCAAATCATAGACAGTAACAAGAATCAGTCTTCTTGTACTTAACTCGGCATTGTGCCTTTTGTATTTAATTCCGAGGCAATTTCCGAGTTTCATCGTCAATAAGAAGGCCCAAGGGATACAGTGAACCTGAAGGGAAGCATCGTAATCTAAACCTGGTCTCACAGGAAATTTTCAAAACATAGACAGTAACAAGAATCAGTCTTCTTGTACTTAACACGGCATTGTGCCTGTTGTATTTAATTACGATGCAATTTCTGTGTTTCATCGTGGATAATAAGGTCCTAGGGATACAGTAAACCTGAAGTGAAGCATCGGAATCTAAAACTGGTCTCATAGCAAAGGTTCCAAACATAGGCAGTAAGAAGAGTCAGTCTTTTTGTACGTAAGTCGGCATTGTGCCTTTTGAATTTAATTCCGATGCAATTACTGTGTTTCATCCTCAATAAGAATGTCCAAGGGGTGCAGTACACCTCAAGTGAAGCATCGGAATCTAGAACTGGTCTCACAGATTGGTTCAAAACATAGCAGTTGGAAGAGTCAGTCTTCTTGTCCTTATGCCGGCATTGTGCCTTTTGTATTTAAATCCGATGCAATTTCTGTGTTTCATCGTCAATAAGAAGGTCCAACGGAAACAGTACACCTGAAGTGAAGCATCGGAACCTATAACTGCTCTTACAGTAAAGGTTCAAACATACACAGTAAGAGGAGTCATTCTTCTTGTACATAAGTCGGCATTTTGCCTTTTGTATTGAATTCCGATGCAATTTCTGTGTTTCATTATCAATAAGAAGGTCCAAAGAATACAGTAAACCTGAAGCGAAGCATCGGAATCTAAAACTGGTCTCACAGGAAAGGTTCAAATCATAGAAAGTAACAAGAATCAGTCTTCTTGTACTTAACTCGGCATTGTGCCTTTTGTATTTAATTCCGATGCAATTTCCGAGTTTCATCGTCAATAAGAAGGCCCAAGGGATACAGTGAACCTGAAGGAAAGCATCGGAATCTAAGCCTGGTCTCACAGGAAATTTTCAAAACATAGACAGTAACAAGAATCAGTCTTCTTGTACTTAACTCGGCATTGTGCCTTTTGTATTTAATTCCGATGCAATTTCTGTGTTTCATCGTCAATAAGAAGGTCCAAGGGATACAGTAAACCTGAAGTGAAGCATCGGAATCTAAACAGGTCTCACAGGAATGGCTCAAATCACAGAATGTATGTAAAGTAAGCCTTCTTGTACTTAAGTTGGCATTGTGCCTTTGGTATTTTATTCCGATGCAATTTCTGTGTTTCATCGTCAATAAGAGCGTCCAAGGAATACGCTCAACCTGAAGTGAAGCATCAGAATCTAAAACCGGTCTAGCAGGAAGGGTTCAAAACGTAGACAGTATAAAGAGTCAGTCTTCTTGTACTTAAGTCGGCATTGTGCCTTTTGTATTTAATTCCGATGCAATTTCTATGTTTCATCGTCAATAAGATGGTCCAAGGGATACAGAAAACCTGAATTGAAGCATCGGAATCTAAACCTGGTCTCACAGGATATTTTCAAAGCATAGACAGTAACAAGAATCAGTCTTCTTGTACTTAACACGGCATTGTGCCTTTTGTATTTAATTACGATGCAATTTCTGTGTTTCATCGTCGATAATAAGGTCCTAGGGATACAGTAAACCTGAAGTGAAGCATCAGAATCTAAAACTGGTCTCATAGCAAAGGTTCAAAACATAGGCAGTAAGAAGAGTCAGTCTTTTTGTACTTAAGTCGGCATTGTGCCTTTTGTATTTAATTCCGATGCAATTTCTATGTTTCATCGTCAATAAGAGTGTCCAAGGGGTACAGTACACCTGAAGTGAAGCATCGGAATCTAAAACTGGTCTCACAGAATGGTTCAAAACATAGCAGTTGGAAGTGTCAGTCTTCTTGTGCTTAAGCCGGCATTGTGCCTTTTGTATTTAATTCCGATGCAATTTCTGTGTTTCATCGTCAATAAGAAGTTTCAAGGGAAACAGAACACCTGAAGTGAAGCATCGGAATCTACAACTGGTCCTACAGGAAAGGATCAAACATACACAGTAAGAAGAGTCAGTCTTCTTGTACTTAAGTCGGCATTGTGCATTTTGTATTGAATTCCGATGCAGTTTCTGTGTTTCATCGTCAATAAGAAGGTCCAAGGGATACAGTGAATCTGAAGGGAAGCATCTTAATCTAATCCTGGTCTCACAGGAAATGTTCAAAACAAAGGCAATAAGAAGAGTCAGTCTTCTTGTACTTAAGTCGGCATTGTGCCTTTTGTATTTAATTCCGATGTTTTTTCGGTTTTCATCTTCAATAGGAAAGACCAAGGGATACAGTAAACCTGAGTTGAAGCATCTGAATCTAAAACTGGTCTCACAGGAAAGGTTCAAATCATAGACAGTAACAAGACTCAGTCTTCTTGTACTTAAGTCGGCATTGTGCCTTTTGTATTTAATTCCGATGCAATTTCTATGTTTCATCGTCAAAAAGTTGGTCCAAGGGATACAGAAAACCTGAAGCGAAGCATCGGAATCTAAAACTGGTCTCACAGGAATGGCTCAAATCACAGAATGTAAGTACAGTAAGCCTTCTTGTACTTAAGTCGGCATTGTGCCTTTGGTATTTAATTCCGATGCAATTTCTGTGTTTCATCGTCAATAAGAACGTCCAAGGGGTACGGTCAACCTGAAGTGAAGCATCAGTATGTAAAACCGGTCTAGCAGGAAAGGTTCAAAACGTAGACAGTAAAACGAGTCAGTCCTCTTGTACTTATGTCGGCATTGTGCCTTTTGTATTTAATTCCGATGCAATTTCTATATTTCATCATCAATACGATGGTCCAAAGGATACAGAAAACCTGAATTGAAGCATCGGAATATAAAACTGGTCTCACAGGAAATTTTCAAAACATAGACAGTAACAAGAATCAGTCTTCTTGTACTTAACTCGGCATTGTGCCTTTTGTATTTAATTCCCATGCAATTTCTGTGTTTCATCGTCAATAAGAAGGTCCAAGGAATACGGTCAACCTGAAGTGAAGCATCGGAATCTAAAACCGGTCTAGCAGGAAAGGTTCAAAACATAGACAGTAAGAACAGTCAGTCTTCTTGTACTTAAGTCGGCATTGTGCCTTTTGCATTTAATTCCGATGGAATTTCTATGTTTCATCGTCAATAAGATGGTCGAAGGGATAACGAAAACCTGAAGTGAAGCATCGGAATCTAAAACCCTTCCTCACAGGAAAGGTTTAAAACATAGACAGTAAGAAGAGTCAGTCCTCTTGTACTTAAGTCGGCATTGTGCCTTTTGTATTTAATTTCGATGCAATTTCTGTGTTTCATCGTCAATAAGAAGGTCCAAGGGATACAGTAAACATGAAGTGAGACATCGATATCAAAAACTGGTCTCAATGGAAAGGCTCAAATCATAGAATGTAAGAAGAGGCAATCCTCTTGCACTTAAGTCGACCTTGTGCCTTTTGCATTTAATTCCGATGCAATTTCTGTTTTTTTTTGTCAATAAGAAGGTCAAAGGGATACAGTAAACCTGAATTGAAGCATCGGAATCTAAAACTGGTCTCACAGGAATGGTTCAAAGCATAGACAGTAACAAGAATCAGTCTTCTTGTACTTAACTCGGCATTGTGCCTTTTTTATTTAATTCCGATGCAATTTCTGTGTTTCATCGTCAATAAGATGGTCCAAGGGATACAGTAAACCTGAAGTGAGGCATCGTAAGCTAATACTGGTCTCCCTGGAGTGGCTCAAATCATAGAATGTAAGAAGAGTAAACCTTCTTCTACTTAAGTCGGCATTGTGCCTTTTGCATTTAATTCCGATGCAATTTCTGTGGTTCTTTGTCAATAAGAAGGTCAAAGGGATACAGTAAACCTGAATTGAAGCATCGGAATCTAAAACTGGTCTCACAAGAATGGTTCAAAACATAGACAGTAACAAGAATCAGTCTTCTTGTACTCAACTCGCCATTGTGCCTCTTTTATTTAATTCCGATGCAATTTCTGTGTTTCATCGTCAATAAGAAGGTCCAAGGGATACAGTAAACCTGAAGTGAGGCATCGTAAGCTAAAGCTGGTCTCCCTGGAGTGGCTCAAATCATAGAATGTAAGAAGAGTAAATCTTCTTGTACTTACGTCGGCATTGTGCCATTTGTATTTAATTCCGAAGCAATTTCTGTGTTTCATCGTCAATAAGAGTGTCCAAGGGATACAGTAAACCTGAAGTGAAGCATCGGAATCTTAAACTGGTCTCACAGGAAAGGTTCAAATCATAGGTAGTAAGAAGAGTCAGTCTTCTTGTACGTAAGTCGGCATTGTGCCTTTTGTATTTAATTCCAATGCAATTTCTGTGATTCATCGTCAATACGAAGGTCGCAGAGATACAGTAAACCTGAAGTAAAGCACCGGAATCTAAAACTAGTCTCACAGAAAAGGCTCAAATCGAAGAATGTAAGAAGCGACAGGCCTCTTGTACTTAAGTCGGCATTGTGCATTTTGTATTCAATTCCGATGCAATTTCTGTGTTTCATCTTCGATACTAAGTTCCTAGGGATACAGTAAACCTGAAGTGAAGCATCGGAATCTAAAACTGGTCTCACAGCAAAGGTTCAAAACATAGGCAGTAAGAAGAGTCAGTCTTTTTGTACTTAAGTCGGCATTGTGCCTTATGTACTTTTTCCAATGCAATTTCTGTGTTTAATCGTCAATAAAAAGGTCCAAGAGATACAGTGAACCTGAGGGGAAGCATCGGAATCTAAATCTGGTCTCACAGGAAAGGCTCAAATCATATAATGTAAGAAGAGTTAGTCCAATTGTACTTAAGACGGCATTGTGCCCTTTGTATTTAAATCCGATGCAATTTCTGTGTTTAATCGTCAATAAGAATGTCCAAGGGGTACAGTACACCTGAAGTGAAGCATCGGAATATAAAACTGGTCACACAGGAAGGTTCAAAACATAGCAGTTGTAAGAGTCAGTCTTCTTGTCCTTAAGCCGGCATGGTGCCTTTTGTATTTAATTCCGATGCAATTTCTGTGTTTCATCGTCAATAAGAAGGTCCAACGGAAACAGTACACCTGAAGTGAAGCATCGGGATCTATAACTGGTCTTACAGGAAAGGTTCAAACATACACAGAAAGAGGAGTCAGTCTTCTTGAACATAAGTCGGCATTGTGCCTTTTGTATTGAATTCCGATGCAATTTCTGTGTTTCATCGTCATTAAGAAGGCCAAAGAATACAGTAAACCTGAAGCGAAGCATCGGAATCTATAACTGGTCTCACAGGGAAGGTTCAAATCATAGACAGTATAAAGAATCAGTCTTCTTGTACTTAACTCGGCATTGTGCCTTTTGTATTTAATTCCGATGCAATTTCTGTGTTTCATCGTCAAAAAGAAGGCCCAAGGGATACAGTGATCCTGAAGGGAAGCATCGGAATCTAAACCTGGTCACACAGGAAATGTGCAAACTTAGACAATAAGAAGAGTAAGTCTACTTGTACTTCAGTCGGCATTGTGCCTTTTGTATTTAATTCCGATGTAATTTCTGTGTTTCATCGTCATTAAGAAGGTCCAAGGGTTACAGTAAACCGGAATTGAAGCATCGGAATCTAAAACTGGTCTCACAAGAAAGGTTCAAAACGTAGACAGTAACAAGAATCAGTCTTCTTGTACTTAACTCTGCATTGTGCCTTTTGTATTTAATTCCGATGCAATTTCTGTTTTTCATCATCAATAAGAAGGTCCAAGGGATACAGTAAACCTCAAGTGAAGCATCGTAAGCTAAAACTGGTCTCCCTGGAGTGGCGCAAATCATAGAATGTATGAAGAGTAAAACTTCTTGTACTTAAGTCAGCATTGTGCTTTTTGTATTTAAATCCGATGGAATTCCTGTGTTTCATCGTCGATAATAAGGTTCTGGGGATATAGTAAACCTGAAGTAAAGCATCAGAATCTAAAACTGGTCTCACAGCAAAGGATCAAAACATAGGCAGTAAGAAGAGTCAGTCTCTTTGTACTTAAGTTTGCATTGTGCGTTATGTATTTTTTCCGATGCAATTTCTGTGTTTCATCGTCAATAAGAAGGCCTAAGGGATACAGTGAACCTGAAGGGAAGCATCGGAATCTAAACCTGGTCTCACAGGAAATGTACAGAAAATAGACAATAAGAAGAGTCAGTCTACGTGTACCTAAGTCGACATTGTGACTTTTGTATTTAAATCCGATGTAATTTCTGTGTTTCATCGTCAATAAGAAGGTCCAACGGAAACAGTACACCTAAAGTGAAGCATCGGAAACTATAACTGGTCTTACAGGAAAGGTTCAAACATACACAGTAAGAGGAGTCATTCTTCTTGTACATAAGTCGGCATTGTGCCTTTTGTATTGAATTCCGATGCAATTTCTGTGTTTCATCATCAATAAGAAGGTCCAAAGAATACAGTTAACCTGAAGCGAAGCATCGGAATCTAAAACTGGTCTCACAGGAAAGGTTCAAATCATAGAAAGTAACAAGAATCAGTCTTCTTGTACTTAACTCGGCATTGTGCCTTTTGTATTTAATTCCGATGCAATTTCTGAGTTTCATCGTCAATAAGAAGGCCTAAGGGATACAGTGAACCTGAAGGGAAGCATCGGAATCTAAACCTGGTCTCACAGGAAATGTACAGAAAATAGACAATAAGAAGAGTCAGTCTACGTGTACTTAAGTCGACATTGTGCCTTTTGTATTTAAATCCGATGTAATTTCTGTGTTTCATCGTCAATAAGAAGGTCCAAGGGATACAATAAACCTGAAGTGAAGCAGCGCAATCTAAAACTGGTCTCACAGGAGTGGCTCAAATCACAGAATGTAAGAAGAGTAAGAATTCTTGTACTTATGTCGGCATTGTGCATTTGGTATTTAATTCCGATCCAATTTCTGTGTTTCATCGTCAATATGATGGTCCAAGGGATACAGAAAACCTGACGATAAGCATCGGAATCTAAAACTGGTATAACAGGAATGGCTCAAATCACAGAATGTAAGTACAGTAAGCCTTCTTGTACTTAAGTCGGCATTGTGCATTTGGTATTTAATTCCGATGCATTTTCTGTGTTTCATCGTCAATAAGAACGTCCAAGGGATACGGTCAACCTGAAGTGAAGCATCAGTATCTAAAACCGGTCTAGCAGGAGAGGTTCAAAACGTAGACAGAAAAAAGAGTCAGTCCTCTTGTACTTATGTCGGCATTGTGCCTTTTGTACTTAATACCGATGCAATTTCTATATTTCATCGTCAGTAAGATGGTCCAAAGGATACAGAAAACCTGAATTGAAGCATCGGAATCTAAAACTGGTCTCACAGGAAATTTTCAAAACATAGACAGTAACAAGAATCAGTCTCTTGTTCTTAACTCGGCATTGTGCCTTTTTTATTTAATTCCGATGCAATTTCTGTGTTTCATCGCCAATAAGAAGGTCCAAGGGATGCAGTAAACCTGACGTGAGCCATCGTAAGCTAAAACTGGTCTCCCTGGAGTGGGTCAAATCATAGAATGTAAGAAGAGTAAATCTTCTTGTACTTAAGTCGGCATTGTGCCATTTGTATTTAATTCCGAAGCAATTTCTGTGTTTCATCGTCAATAAGAGTGTCCAAGGGATACAGTAAACCTGAAGTGAAGCATCGGAATCTAAAACTGGTCTCACAAGAAAGGTTCAAAACATAGACAGTAACAAGAATCAGTCTTCTTGTACTTAACTCTGCATTGTGCTTTTTGTATTTAAATCCGATGCAATTCCTGTGTTTCATCGTCGCTAATAAGGTCCTAGGGATACTGTAAACCTGAAGTGAAGCATCGGAATCTAAAACTGGTCTCACAGCAAAGGTTGAAAACATAGGCAGTAAGAAGAGTCAGTCTTTTTGTACTTAAGTTGGCATTGTGCCTTATGTATTTTTTCCGATGCAATTTATGTGTTTCATCGTCAATAAAAAGGTCCAAGGGATACAGTGAACCTGAGGGGAAGCATCGGAATCTAAATCTGGTCTCACAGGAAAGGCTGAAATCATAGAATGTAAGAAGAGTCCGTCCAATTGTACTTAAGACGGCATTGTGCCCTTTGTATTTAATTCCGATGCAATTTCTGTGTTTCATCCTCAATAAGAATGTCCAAGGGGTGCAGTACACCTCAAGTGAAGCATCGGAATCTAAAACTGGTCTCACAGAATGGTTCAAAACATAGCATTTGGAAGAGTCAGTCTTCTTGTCCTTATGCCGGCATTGTGCCTCTTGTATTTAATTCCGATGCAATTTCTGTGTTTCATCGTCAATAAGAAGGTCCAACGGAAACAGTACACCTGAAGTGAAGCATCGGAATCTACAACTGGTCTTACAGGAAAGGTTCAAACATACACAGTAAGAAGAGTGAGTCTTCTTGTACATAAGTCTTCATTGTGCATTTTGTATTGAATTCCGAAGCAGTTTCTGTGTTTCATCGTCAATAAGACGGTACAAGGGATGCAGTGAACCTGAAGGGAAACATCTTAATCTAATCCTGGTCTCACAGGAAATGTTCTAAACAAAGGCAATAAGAAGAGTCAGTCATCTTGTACTTAAGTCGGCATTGTGCCTTTTGTATTTAATTCCGATGTTTTTTCGGTTTTCATCGTCAATAGGAAAGACCAAGGGATACAGTAAACCTGAGTTGAAGCATCTGAATCTAAAACTGGTCTCACAGGAAAGGTTCAAAACATAGACAGTAACAAGACTCAGTCTTCTTGTACTTAAGTCGGCATTGTGCCTTTTGTATTTAATTCTGATGCCATTTCTATGTTTCATCGTCAATAAGATGGTCCAAGGGATACAGAAAACCTGAAGTGAAGCATCGGAATCTAAAACTGGTCTCACAGGAATGGCTCAAGTCACAGAATGTAAGTAGAGTAAGCCTTCTTGTACTTAAGTCGGCATTGTGCCTTTGGTATTTAATTCCGATGCAATTTCTGTGTTTCATCGTCAATAAGAACGTCCAAGGGATACGGTCAACCTGAAGTGAAGCATCAGTATCTAAAACCGGTCTAGCAGGAAAGGTTCAAAACGTAGACAGTAAAAAGAGTCAGTCCTCTTGTACTTATGTCGGCATTGTACCTTTTTCATTTAATTCCGATGCAATTTCTGTGGTACTTTGTCAATATGAAGGTCAAAGGGATACAGTAAACCTGAATTGAAGCATCGGAATCTAAAACTGGTCTCACAAGAAAGGTTCAAAACATAGACAGTAACAAGAATCAGTCTTCTTGTACTTAACTCTGCATTGTGCCTTTTGTATTTAATTCAGATGCAATTTCTATGTTTCATCGTCAATAAGATGGTCCAAGGGATACAGAAAACCTGAAGTGAAGCATCGGAATCTAAAACTGGTCTCACAGGAATGGCTCAAGTCACAGAATGTAAGTACAGTAAGCCTTCTTGTACTTAAGTCGGCATTGTGCCTTTGGTATTTAATTCCGATGCAATTTCTGTGTTTCATCGTCAATATGAACGTCCAAGGGATACGGTCAACCTGAAGTGAAGCATCAGTATCTAAAATCGGTCTAGCAGGAAAGGTTCAAAACGTAGACAGTAAAAAGAGTCAGTCGTCTTGTACTTATGTCGGCATTGTGCCTTTTGTATTTAATTCCGATGCATTTTCTATATTTCATCGTCAATAAGATGGACCAAAGGATACAGAAAACCTGAATTGAAACATCGGAATCTAAAACTGGTCTTACAGGAAATTTTCAAAACATAGACAGTAACAAGAATCAGTATTCTTATACTTAACTCGGCATTGTGCCTTTTGTATTTAATTCCGATGCAATTTCTGTGTTTCATCGTCAATAAGAAGGTCCAAGGGATACAGTAAACCTGAAGTGAGGCATCGTAATCTAAAACTGGTCTCCCTGGAGCGGCTCAAATCAGAGAATGTAAGAAGAGTAAGTCTTCTAGTACTTAAGTCGGCATTGTGCCATTTGTATGTAATTCCGAAGCAATTTCTGTGTTTCATCGTCAATAAGAAGGTCCAAGGGATACGGTCAACCTGAAGTGAAGCATCGGAATCTAAAACCGGTCTAGCAGGAAAAGTTCAAAACATAGACAGTAAGAGCAGTCAGTCTTCTTGTACTTAAGTCGGCATTGTGCCTTTTGCATTTAATTCCGATGCAATTTCTATGTTTCATCGTCAATAAGATGGTCGAAGGGATAAAGAAAATCTGAAGTGAAGCATCGGAATCTAAAACCAGCCTCACAGGAAAGGTTAAAATCATAGACAGTAAGAAGAGTCAGTCCTCTTGTACTTAAGTCGGCATTGTGCCTCTTGCATGTAATTCCGGTGTAATTTCATTGGTTCTTTGTCAATAAGAAGGTCAAAGGGATACAGTAAACCTGAATTGAAGCATCGGAAGCTAAAACTGGTCTCACAAGAATGGTTCAAAACATAGACAGTAACAAGAATCAGTCTTCTTGTACTTAACTCGGCATTGTGCCTTTTGCATTTAAATCCGATGCCATTTCTGTGGTTCTTTGTCAATGAGAAGGTCCAAGGGATACAGTAAACCTGAAGTGAGGCATCGTAAGCTAAAACTGGTCTCCCTGGAGTGGCTCAAATCATAGAATGTAAGAAGAGTAAATCTTCATGCACTTAAGTCGGCATTGTGCCATTTGTACTTAATTCCGAAGCAATTTCTGTGTTTCATCGTCATTAAGAGTGTCCAAGGGATACAGTAAACCTGAAGTGAAGCATCGGAATCTAAAACTGGTCTTACAGGAATGGTTCAAAACATAGGTAGTAAGAAGAGTCAGTCTACTTGCACTTAAGTCGGCATTGTGCCTTTTGAATTTAATTCCTATGTAATTTCTGTGTTTCATCGTCAATAAGAAGGTCCAAGACTACAGTAAACCTGAAGCGAAGCATCGGAATGTAAAGTTGCTCGCACAGGAAAGGTTCAAATCATTGACAATATGAAGAATCAGTCTTCTTGTACTTATGTCGGCATTGTTCCTTTTGTATTCAATTCCGACGCAATTTCTGTGTTTCACCGTCGATAATAAGGTCCTAGGGATACAGCAAACCTGAAGTGAAGCATCGGAATCTAAATCTGGACTCATAGCAAAGGTTCAAAACATAATAAGTAAGAAGAGTCAGTCTTTTTGTACTTAAGTCGACATTGTGCCTTTTGTATTTAATTCCGATGCAATTTCTATGTCTCATCGTCAATAAGAATGTCCAAGGGGTACAGTACACCGGAAGTGAAGCATCGGAATCTAAAACTGGTCTCACAGAATGGTTCAAAACATAGCAGTTGGAAGTGTCAGTCTTCTTGTCCTTAAGCCGGCATTGTGCCTTTTGTATTTAATTCCGATGCAATTTCTGTGTTTCATCGTCAATAAGAAGGTTCAAGGGAAACAGAACACCTGAAGTGAAGCATCGGAATCTACAACTGGTCTTACAGGAAAGGTTCAAACGTACACAGTAAGAAGAGTCAGTCTTCTTGTACATAAGTCGGCATTGTGCATTTTGTATTGAATTCCGATGCAGTTTCTATGTTTCATCGTCAATAAGATGGTCGAAGGGATAAAGAAAACTTGAAGTGAAGCATCGGAATCTAAAACCGGCCTCACAGGAAAGGTTCAAAACATAGACAGTAAGAAGAGTCAGTCCTCTTGTACTTAAGTCGGCATTGTGCCTCTTGCATTTAATTCCGATGTAATTTCTGTGGTTCTTTGTCAATAAGAAGGTCAAAGGGATACAGTAAACCTGAATTGAAGCATCGGAAGCTAAAACTGGTCTCACAAGAATGGTTCAAAACATAGGCAGTAACAAGAATCAGTCTTCTTGTACTTAAATCGGCATTGTGCCTTTTGCATTTAAATCCGATGCAATTTCTGTGGTTCTTTGTCAATAAGAAGGTCAAAGGGATACAGTAAACCTGAATTGAAGCATCGGAAGCTAAAACTGGTCTCACAAGAATGGTTCAAAACATAGACAGTAACAAGAATCAGTCTTCTTGTACTTAACTCGGCATTGTGCCTTTTTTATTTATTTCCGATGCAATTTCTGTGTTTCATCGTCAATAAGAAGGTCCAAGGGATACAGTAAACCTGAAGTGAGGCATCGTAAGCTAAAACTGGTCTCCCTGGAGTGGCTCAAATCATAGAATGTAAGAAGAGTAAATCTTCTTGCACTTAAGTCGGCATTGTGCCATTTGTATTTAATTCCGAAGCAATTTCTGTGTTTCATCGTCAATAAGAGTGTCCAAGGGATACAGTAAACCTGAAGTGAAGCATCGGAATCTATAACTGGTCTTACAGGAAAGGTTCAAAACATAGGTAGTAAGAAGAGTCAGTCTACTTGCACTTAGGTCGGCATTGTGCCTTTTGTATTTAATTCCTATGTGATTTCTGTGTTTCATCGTCAATAAGAAGGTGCAAGACTACAGTAAACCTGAAGCGAAGCATCGGAATGTAAAGCTGCTTGCACAGGAAAGGTTCAAATCATTGACAATAAGAAGAATCAGTCTTCTTGTACTTATGTCGGCATTGTGCCTTTTGTATTCAATTCCGACGCAATTTCTGTGTTTCATCGTCGATAATAAGGTCCTAGGGATACAGTAAACCTGAAATGAAGCATCGGAATCTAAAACTGGTCTCATAGCAAAGGTTCAGAACATAATAAGTAAGAAGAGTCAGTCTTTTTGTACATAAGACGGCATTGTGCCTTTTGTATTTAACTCCGATGCAATTTCTATGTTTCATCGTCAATAAGAATGTCCAAGGGGTACAGTACACCTGAAGTGAAACATCGGAATCTAAAAATGGTCTCACAGAATGGTTCAAAACATAGCAGTTGGAAGTGTCTGTCTTCTTGTCCTTAAGCCGGCATTGTGCCTTTTGTATTTAATTCCGATGCAATTTCTGTGTTTCATCGTCAATAAGAAGGATCAAGGGAAACAGAACACCTGAAGTGAAGCATCGGAATTTACAACTGGTCTTACAGGAAAGGTTCAAACATACACAGCAAGAAGAGTCAGTCTTCTTGTACATAAGTCGGCATTGTGCATTTTGTATTGAATTCCGATGCAATTACTATGTTTCATCGTCAATAAGATGGTCCAAGGGATACAGAAAACCTGAAGTGAAGCATCGGAAAATAAAACTGGTCTCACAGGAATGGCTCAAATCACAGAATGCAAGTACAGTAAGCCTTCTTGTACTTAAGTCGGCATTGTGCCTTTGGTATTTAATTCCGATGCAATTTCTGTGTTTCATCGACAATTAGAACGTCCAAGGGATACGGTCAACCTGAAGTGAAGCATCAGTATCTAAAACCGTTCTAGTAGGAAAGGATCGAAACGTAGACAGTAAAAAGAGTCAGTCCTCTTGTACTTATGTCGGCATTGTGCTTTTGTATTTAATTCCGATGCAATTTCTATATTTCATCGTCAATAAGATTGTCCAAAGGATACAGAAAACCTGATTTGAAGCATCGGAATCTAAAATTGGTCTCACAGGAAATTTTCAAAACATAGGCAGTAACAAGAATCAGTCTTCTTGTACTTAACTCGGCATTGTGCCTTTTGTATTTAATTCCGATGCACTTTCTGTGTTTCATCGTCAATAAGAAGGTCCAAGGGATACAGTAAACCTGAAGTGATGCATCGTAATCTAAAACTGATCTCCCTGGACCGGCTCAAATCAGAGAACGTAAGAAGAGTAAGTCTTCTAGTACTTAAATCGGCATTGTGCCATTTGTATGTAATTCCGAAGCAATTTCTGTGTTTCATCGTCAGTAAGAAGGTCCAAGGGATACGGTCAACCTGAAGTGAAGCATCAGAATCTAAAACCGGTCTAGCAGGAAAAGTTCAAAACATAGGCAGTAAGAACAGTCAGTCTTCTTGTACGTAAGTCGGCATTGTGCCTTTTGCATTTAATTCCGATGCAATTTCTATGTTTCATCGTCAATAAGATGGTCGAAGGGATAAAGAAAACCTGAAGTGATGCATCGCAATCTAAAACTGATCTCCCTGGACCGGCTCAAATCAGAGAACGTAAGAAGAGTAAGTCTTCTAGTACTTAAATCGGCATTGTGCCATTTGTATGTAATTCCGAAGCAATTTCTGTGTTTCATCGTCAATAAGAAGGTCCTAGGGATACAGTAAACATGAAGTGAGGCATCGATATCTAAAACTGGTCTCACAGGAAAGGCTCAAATCATAGAATGTAAGAAGAGGCAATCCTCTTGCACTTAAGTCGGCATTGTGCCTTTTGCATCTAATTCCGATCAAATTTCTGTGGTTCTTTGTCAATAAGAAGGTCAAAGGGATACAGTAAACCTGAATTGAAGCATCGGAATCTAAAACTGGTCTCACTAGAATGGTTCAAAGCATAGACAGTAATAAGAATCAGTCTTCTTGTACTTAACTCGGCATTGTGCCTTTTTTAATTAATTCCGATGCAATTTCTGTGTATCATCGTCAATAAGAACGTCCAAGGGATACACTAAACCTGAAGTGAGGCATCGTAAGCTAAAACTGGTCTCCCTGGAGTGGCTCAAATCATAGAATGTAAGAAGAGTAAATCTTCTTGTACTTAAGTCGGCATTGTGCCATTTGTAATTAATTCCGATGCAATTTCTGTGTTTCATCGTCAATAAGAGTGTCCAAGGGATACAGTAAACCTGAAGTGAAGCATCGGAATCTAACACTGGTCTCTCAGGAAATGTTCAAAACATAGGTAGTAAGAAGAGTCAGTCTTCTTGTACTTAAGTCGGCATTGTGCCTTTTGTATTTAATTCCCATGCAATTTCTGTGATTCATCGTCAATAAGAACGTCCCAGAGATACAGTAAACCTGAAGTAAAGCACCGGAATCTAAAACTAGTCTCACAGAAAAGGCTCAAAACATTGGCAGTAAGAAGAGTCAGTCTTTTTGTACTTAAGTCGGCATTGTGCCTAATGTATTTTTTCCGATGCAATTTCCGTGTTTCATCGTCAATAAAAAGGTCCAAGGGATACAGTGAACCTGAGGGGAAGCATCGGAATCTAAATCTGGTCTCACAGGAAAGGCTAAAATCATATAATGTAAGAGGAGTCAGTCCAATTGTACTTAAGACGACATTGTGCCCTTTGTATTTAATTCCGATGCAATTTCTGTGTTTCATCGTCAATAAGAATGTCCAAGGGGTACAGTACACCTGAAGTGAAGCATCGGAATATAAAACTGGTCTCACAGAAAGGTTCAAGACATAGCAGTTGGAAGAGTCAGTCTTCTTGTCCTTAAGCCGGAATTGTGCCTTTTGTATTTAATTCCGATGCAATTTCTGTGTTTCATCGTCAATAAGAAGGTCCAAGGGATACAGTAAACCTGAAGTGAAGCATCGGAATCTAAAACTGGTCTCACAGGAAAGGTTCAAAACATAGGTAGTAAGAAGAGTCAGTCTTCTTGTACTTAAGTCGGCATTGGGCCTTTTGTATTTAATTCCCATGCAATTTCTGTGATTCATCGTCAATAAGAAGGTCCCAGGGATACAGTAAACCTGAAGTAAAGCACCGGAATCTAAAACTGGTCTCACAGCAAAGATTCAAAACATAGGCAGTAAGAAGAGTCAGTCTTTTTGTACTTAAGTCGGCATTGTGCCTAATGTATTTTTTCCGATGCAATTTCCGTGTTTCATCGTCAATAAAAAGGTCCAAGGGATACAGTGAACCTGTGGGGAAGCATCGGAATCTAAATCTGGTTTCACAGGAAAGGCTAAAATCATATAATGTAAGAGGAGTCAGTCAATTGTACTTAAGACGACATTGTGCCCTTTGTGTTTAATTCCGATGCAATTTCTGTGTTTCATCGTCAATAAGAATGTCCAAGGGGTACAGTACACCTGAAGTGAAGCATCGGAATATAAAACTGGTCTCACAGAAAGGTTCAAGACATAGCAGTTGGAAGAGTCAGTCTTCTTGTCCTTAAGCCGGAATTGTGCCTTTTGTATTTAATTCCGATGCAATTTCTGTGTTTCATCGTCAATAAGAAGGTCCAAGGGATACAGTAAACCTGAAGTGAAGCATCGGAATCTAAAACTGGTCTCACAGGAAAGGTTCAAAACATAGGTAGTAAGAAGAGTCAGTCTTCTTGTACTTAAGTCGGCATTGTGCCTTTTGTATTTAATTCCCATGCAATTTCTGTGATTCATCGTCAATAAGAGGATCCAAGGGATACAGTAAACCTGAATTGAAGCACCGGAATCTAAATCCGGTCTCACTGGAAAGGTTCAAAACATAGACAGTAAGAAGAGTCAGTCATCTTGTACTTAAGTCGGCATTGTGCCTTTTGTATTCAATTCCGATGATATTTCTGTGTTTCATCGTCGATAATAAGGTCCTAGGGATACAGTAAACCTGAAGTGATGCATCGAAATCTAAAACTGGTCTCACAGCATAGGTTCAAAACATAGGCAGTAAGAAGCGTCAGTCTTTTTGTACTTAAGTCCGCATTGTGCCTTATGTATTTTTTCCGATGCAATTTCTGTGTTTCATCGTCAATAAAAAGGTCCAAGGGATACAGTAAACCTGAGGGGAAGCATCGGAATCTAAATCTGGTCTCACAGGAAAGGCTCAAATCATTTAATGTAAGAAGAGTCAGTCCAATTGTACTTAAGATAGCATTGTGCCCTTTGTATTTATTTCCGATGCAATTTCTGTGTTTCATCGTCAATAAAAATGTCCAAGGGGTGCAGTATACCTGAAGTAAAGCATCGGAATCTAAAACTGGTCTCACAGAATGGTTCAAAACATAGCAGTTGGAAGAGTAAGTCTTCTTGTCCTTAAGCCAGCATTGTGCCTTTTGTATTTAATTCCGATGCAATTTCCGTGTTTCATCGTCAATAAGAAGGTCCAACGGAAACAGTACACCTAAAGTGAAGCATCAGAATCTATAACTGGTCTTACAGGAAAGGTTCAAACATACACAGTAAGAGGAGTCATTCTTCTTGTAGATAAGTGGCATTGTGCCTTTTGTATTGAATTCCGATGCAGTTTCTGTGTTTCATCATCAATAAGAAGGTCCAAAGAATACAGTAAACCTGAAGCGAAGCATCGGAATCTAAAACTGGTCTCACAGGAAAGGTTCAAATCATAGAAAGTAACAAGAATCAGTCTTCTTGTACTTAACTCGGCATTGTGCCTTTTGTATTTAATTCCGATGCAATTTCTGAGTTTCATCGTCAATAAGAAGGCCCATGGGATACAGTAAACCTGAAGGGAAGCATCGAAATCTAAACCTGGTCTCACAGGAAATGTTCAAACATAGACAATAAGAAGAGTCAGTCAACGTGTACTTGAGTCGGCATTGTGCCTTTTGTATTTAATTCCGATGTAATTTCTGTATTTCATCGTCAATAATAAGGTCCAAGGGATACAATAAACCTCAAGTGAAGCAGCGGAATCTAAAACTGGTCTCACAGGAATGGCTCAAATCACAGAATGTAAGAAGAGTAAGCCTTCTTGTACTTAAGTCGGCATTGTGCATTTGGTATTTAATTCCGATGCAATTTCTATGTTTCATCGTCAATAAGATGGTCCAACGGATACAAAAAACCTGAAGCGAAGCATCGGAATCTGAAACTGGTCACACAGGAGAGGTTCAAATCATAGACAGTAAGAAGAGTAAGTCTTCTTGTACATAAGTCGGCATTGTGCCTTTTTTAATGAATTCCGACGCAATTTCTGTGATTCATCGTCAATAAGAAGGTCCAAAGAATACAGTAAACCTGAAGCGAAGCATCGGAATGTAAAAATGCTCCCACAGGAAAGGTTCAAATCATTGACAATAAGAAGAATCAGTCTTCTTGTACTTAAGTCGGCATTGTGCCTTTTGTATTCAATTCCGACGCAATTTCTGTGTTTCATCGTCGATAATAAGGTCCTAGGGATACAGTAAACCTGAAGTGAAGCATCGGAATCTAAAACTGGTCTCATAGCAAAGGTTCAAAACATAGGCAGTAAGAAGAGTCAGTCTTTTTGTACTTAAGTCGGCATTGTGCCTTATGTATTTTTCCGATGCAATTTCTGTGTTTCATCGTCAATAAGAAGGTCCAAGGGATACAATAAACCTGAAGTGAAGCAGCGGAATCGAAAACTGGTCGCACAGGATTGGGTCAAATCACAGAATGTAAAAAGAGTGAGCCTTCTTGTACTTAAGTCGGCATTGTGCATTTGGTATTTAATTCCGATGCAATTTCTGTGCTTCATCGTCAATAAGAACGTGCAAGGGATACGCTCAACCTGAAGTGAAGCATCAGAATCTAAAACCGGTCTAGCAGGAAAGGCTCAAAACGTAGACAGTAAAAACAGTCAGTCTTATTGTACTTACGTCGGCATTGTGCCTTTTGTATTTAATTCCGATGCAATTTCAATGTTTCATCGTCAATAAGATGGTCCAAGGGATACAGAAAACCTGAAGCGAAGCATCGGAATCTAATACCGGTCACACAGGAGAGGTTCAAATCATAGACAGTAAGAAGAATCATTCCTCTTGTACATAAGTCGGCATTGTGCCTTTTTTAATGATATCCGATGCAATTTCTGTGATTCATCGTCAATAAGAAGGTCCAAAGAATACAGTAAACCTGAAGCGAAGCATCGGAATGTAAAACTGCTCGCACAGGAAAGGTTCAAATCATTGACAATAAGAAGAATCAGTCTTCTTGTACATAAGTCGGCATTGTGCGTTTTTTAAAGAATTCCGATGCAATTTCTGTGTTTCATCGTCGATAATAAGGTCCTAAGGAAACAGTAAACCTGAAGTGGAGCATCGGAATCTAAAACTGGTCTAATAGCAAAGGTTCAAAACATAGGCAGTAAGAAGAGTCAGTCTTTTTGTACTTAAGTCGGCATTGCGCCTTATGTATTTTTTCCGATGCAATTTCTGTGTTTCATCGTCAATAAGAATGTCCAAGGGGTACAGTACACCTGAAGTGAAGCATCGGAATCTAAAACTGGTCTCACAGAATGGTTCAAAACATAGCAGTTGGAAGAGTCAGTCTTCTTGTCCTTAGGCCGGCTTTGTGCCTTTTGTATTTAATTCCGATGCAATTTCTGTGTTTCATCGTCAATAAGAAGGTCCAAGGGATACAGTGAACCTGAGGGGAAGCATCTTATTCTAATCCTGGTCTCACAGGAAATGTTCTAAACAAAGGCAATAAGAGGAGTCAGTCTTCTTGTACTTTAATCTCCATTGTGCCTTTTGTATTTAATTCCGATGTAATTTTTGTGTTTCACCGACAATAGGAGGGACCAAGGTATACAGTTAACCTGAGTACAAGCATCAGAATCTAAAACTGGTCTCACAGGAAAGGTTCAAAACATAGACAGTAACAAGACTCAGTCTTCTTGTACTTGAGTCGGCATTGCGCCTTTTGTATTTAATTCCGATGCAATTTCTATGTTTCATCGTCAGTGAGATGGTCCAAGGGATACAGAAAACCTGAAGTGAAGCATCGGAATCCAAAAGTTGTCTCACAGGAATGGCTCAAATCACAGAATGTAAGTAGAGTAAGCCTTCTTGTACTTAACTCCGCATTGTGCCATTGGTATTTAATTCCGATGCAATTTCTGTGTTTCATCGTCAATACGAGGGTCCAAAGAATACAGTAAACTTGAAGCGATGCATCGCAATCCAAAGCTGCTCGCACAGGAAAGGTTCGAAACATTGACAATAAGAAGAATCAGTCTTCTTGTACTTCACTCGGCATTGTGTCTTTTGTATTTAATTCCGATGCAATTTCTGTGTTTCATCATGAATAACAATATCCAAGGGGTACAGTAATCCTGATGTGAAGCATCGGAATCTAAAACTGGTCTCACAGGACGGGTTCATAACATAGACTGTAACAAGAGTCAATCTTCTTGTACTTAAGTCGGCATTGTGCCATTTGTAATTAATTCCGATGTAATTTCTGTGTTTCATCGTCAATAAGAAGGTCCAAGGGATACAGTAAACCTGAATTTAAGCAACGGAATCAAAAACTGGTCTCACAGGAAAGGTTCAAAACATAGACAGTGACAAGAGTGAGTCTTCTTGTACTTAACTCGGGATTGTGCCTTTTGTATTTAATTCCGATGCAATTTCTGTGTTTCATCATGAATAACAATATCCAAGGGGTACAGTAATCGTGATGTGAAGCATCAGAATCTAAAACTGGTCTCACAGGAAGGGTTCATAACATAGACTGTAACAAGAGTCAATCTTCTTGTACTTAAGTCGGCATTGTGCCATTTGTAATTAATTCTGATGCACTTTCTGTTTTTCATCGTCAATAAGAAGGTCCAAGGGATACAGTAAACCTGAGGTGAGGCATCGACATCTAAAACTGGTCTCACAGGATAGTTTCAAATCATAGACAGTAAGAAGAGTCAGCCTTCTTATACTTAAGTCGGCATTGTGCCTTTTGTGTTTAATTCCGATGCAATTTCTGTGTTTCATCGTCAACAATAAGGTCCAAGGGATACAGTAAACCTGAAGTGAAGCATCGGAACCTACAACTGGTCTCTCAGCAAAGGTTCAAAGCATAGGCAGTAAGAAGGGTCAGTCTACTTGTACTTAAGTTCGCATTGTGCCTTTTGTATTTTTTCCGATTCAATTTCTGTGTTTCATCGTCAATAAGAAAGTCCAAGGGATGCAGTGAACCTGAAGGGAAGCATCGGAATCTAAAACTGGTGTCACAGGAAAGGCTTAAATCATAGAATGTAAGAAGAGTCAGTCCAATTGTACTTAAGACGACATTGTGCACTTTGCATTTAATTCCGATGCAATTTCTATGTTTCATCGTCAATAAGATGGTCGAAGGGATACCGAAAACCTGAAGTGAAGCATCGGAATCTAAAACCGGCCTCACATGAAAGGTTCAATTCATGACAGTAAGAAGAGTCAGTCTTCTTGTACTTAAGTCGGCATTGTATCCTTTGTATTCATTCCGATGCAATTTCTGTGTTTCATCGTCAATACGAAGGACCAAGGGATACAGTAAACATGAAATTAGGCATCGATATCTAAAACTGGTCTCACAGGAAAGGCTCAAATGATAGAATGTAAGAAGAGGCAGTCCTCATGTACTTAAGTCGGCATTGTGCCTTTTGCATTTAATTCCGATGCAATTTCTGTGGTACTATGTCAATAAGAAGGTCAAAGGGATACAGTAAACATGAATTGAAGCATCGGAATATAAAACTGGTCTCACAAGGAAGGTTCAAAACATAGTCAGTAACAAGAATCACTCTTCTTGTACTTAAATCGGCATTGTGCCTTTTGTATCTAATTCCGATGCAATTTCTGTGTTTCATCGTCAATAAGAGGATCCAAGGGATACAGTAAACCTGAATTGAAGCATCGGAATCTAAATCAGGTCTCACTGGAAAGGTTCAAAACATAGACGGTAAGAAGAGTCAGTCTTCTTGTACTTAAGTCGGCGTTGTGCCTTTTGTATTCAATTCCGATGCAATTTCTGTGTTTCATCGTCAATAAGAAGATCCAACGGAAACAGTACACCTAAAGTGAAGCATCGGAATCTATAACTGGTCTTACAGGAAAGGTTCAAACATACACAGTAAGAGGAGTCATTCTTCTTGTAGATAAGTGGCATTGTGCCTTTTGTATTGAATTCCGATGCAGTTTCTGTGTTTCATCATCAATAAGAAGGTTCAAAGAATACAGTAAACCTGAAGCGAAGCATCGGAATCTAAAACTGGTCTCACAGGAAAGGTTCAAATCATAGAAAGTAACAAGAATCAGTCTTCTTGTACTTAACTCGGCATTGTGCCTTTTGTATTTAATTCCGATGCAATTTCTGTGTTTCATCGTCAATAAGAAGATCCAACGGAAACAGTACACCTAAAGTGAAGCATCGGAATCTATAACTGGTCTTACAGGAAAGGTTCAAACATACACAGTAAGAGGAGTCATTCTTCTTGTAGATAAGTGGCATTGTGCCTTTTGTATTGAATTCCGATGCAGTTTCTGTGTTTCATCATCAATAAGAAGGTCCAAAGAATACAGTAAACCTGAAGCGAAGCATCGGAATCTAAAACTGGTCTCACAGGAAAGGTTCAAATCATAGAAAGTAACAAGAATCAGTCTTCTTGTACTTAACTCGGCATTGTGCCTTTTGTATTTAATTCCGATGCAATTTCTGAGTTTCATCGTCAATAAGAAGGCCCAAGGGATACAGTAAACCTGAAGGGAAGCATCGAAATCTAAACCTGGTCTCACAGGAAAT
Source organism: Schistocerca americana (assembly GCF_021461395.2). NCBI lineage: Eukaryota > Metazoa > Arthropoda > Insecta > Orthoptera > Acrididae > Schistocerca > Schistocerca americana. The sequence continues at coordinate 63,532,642 of NC_060125.1, forward strand.
GTTCAAACATAGACAATAAGAAGAGTCAGTCTACGTGTACTTGAGTCGGCATTGTGCATTTGGTATTTAATTCCGATGCAGTTTCTGTGTTTCATCGTCAATAAGAACGTCCAAGGGATAAGCTCAACCTGAAGTGAAGCATCAGAATCTAAAACCGGTCTAGCAGGAAAGGCTCAAAACGTAGACAGTAAAAACAGTCAGTCTTATTGTACCTACGTCGGCATTGTGCCTTTGGTATTTAATTCCGATGCAATTTCTATGTTTCATCGTCAATAAGATGGTCCAAGGGATACAAAAAACCTGAAGCGAAGCATCGGAATCTGAAACTGGTCACACAGGAGAGGTTCAAATCATAGACAGTAAGAAGAGTAAGTCTTCTTGTACATAAGTCGGCATTGTGCCTTTTTTAATGAATTCCGATGCAATTTCTGTGATTCATCGTCAATAAGAAGGTCCAAAGAATACAGTAAACCTGAAGCGAAGCATCGGAATGTAAAAATGCTCGCACAGGAAAGGTTCAAATCATTGACAATAAGAAGAATCAGTCTTCTTGTACTTAAGTCGGCATTGTGCCTTTTGTATTCAATTCCGACGCAATTTCTGTGTTTCATCGTCGATAATAAGGTCCTAGGGATACAGTAAACCTGAAGTGAAGCATCGGAATCTAAAACTGGTCTCATAGCAAAGGTTCAAATCATAGGCAGTAAGAAGAGTCAGTCTTTTTGTACTTAAGTCGGCATTGTGCCTTATGTATTTTTCCGATGCAATTTCTGTGTTTCATCGTCAATAAGAACCTGCAAGGGATACCCTCAACCTGAAGTGAAGCATCAGAATCTAAAACCGGTCTAGCAGGAAAGGCTCAAAACGTAGGCAGTAAAAACAGTCAGTCTTATTGTACTTACGTCGGCATTGTGCCTTTTGTATTTAATTCCGATGCAATTTCAATGTTTCATCGTCAATAAGATGGTACAAGTGATACAGAAAACCTGAAGCGAAGCATCGGAATCTAATACCGGTCACACAGGAGAGGTTCAAATCATAGACAGTAAGAAGAATCATTCCTCTTGTACATAAGTCGGCATTGTGCCTTTTTTAATGAAATCCGATGCAATTTCTGTGATTCATCGTCAATAAGAAGGTCCAAAGAATACAGTAAACCTGAAGCGAAGCATCGGAATGTAAAACTGCTCGCACAGGAAAGGTTCAAATCATTGACAATAAGAAGAATCAGTCTTCTTGCACATAAGTCGGCATTGTGCGTTTTTTAAAGAATTCCGATGCAATTTCTGTGTTTCATCGTCGATAATAAGGTCCTAAGGAAACAGTAAACAAGAAGTGAAGCATCGGAATCTAAAACTGGTCTCATAGCAAAGGTTCAAAACATAGGCAGTAAGAAGAGTCAGTCTTTTTGTACTTAAGTCGGCATTGTGCCTTATGTATTTTTTCCGATGCAATTTCTGTGTTTCATCGTCAATAAGAATGTCCAAGGGGTACAGTACACCTGAAGTGAAGCATCGGAATCTAAAACTGGTCTCACAGAATGGTTCAAAACATAGCAGTTGGAAGAGTCAGTCTTCTTGTCCTTAGGCCGGCTTTGTGCCTTTTGTATTTAATTCCGATGCAATTTCTGTGTTACATCGTCAATAAGAAGGTCCAAGGGAAACAGAACACCTGAAGTGAAGCATCGGAATCTACAACTGGTCTTACAGGAAAGGTTCAAACATACACAGTAAGAAGAGTCAGTCTTCTTGTACATAAGTCGGCATTGTGTATTTTGTATTGAATTCCGAAGCAATTTCTGTGTTTCATCGTCAATAAGAAGGTCCAAGGGATACAGTGAACCTGAAGGGAAGCATCTTATTCTAATCCTGGTCTCACAGGAAATGTTCTAAACAAAGGCACTAGGAGGAGTCAGTCTTCTTGTACTTTAATCTCCATTGTGCCTTTAGTATTTAATTCCGATGTAATTTCTATGTTTCACCGACAATAGGAAGGACCAAGGTATACAGTTAACCTGAGTTGAAGCATCAGAATCTGAAACTGGTCTCACAGGAAAGGTTCAAAACATAGACAGTAACAAGACTCAGTCTTCTTGTACTTGAGTCGGCATTGCGCCTTTTGTATTTAATTCCGATGCAATTTCTATGTTTCATAGTAAATGAGATGGTCCAAGGGATACAGAAAACCTGAAGTGAAGCATCGGAAACCAAAAGTTGTCTCACAGGAATGGCTCAAATCACAGAATGTAAGTAGAGTAAGCCTTCTTGTACTTAACTCCGCATTGTGCCACTGGTATTTAATTCCGATGCAATTACTGTGTTTCGTCGTCAATACGAGGGTCCAAAGAATACAGTAAACTTGAAGCGATGCATCGCAATCCAAAGCTGCTCGCACAGGAAAGGTTCGAAACATTGACAATAAGAAGAATCAGTCTTCTTGTACTTAAGTCGGCATTGTGCCTTTTGTATTTAATTCCGATGTAATTTCTGTGTTTCATCGTCAAGTAGAAGATCCAAGGGATACAGTAAACCTGAAGTGAAGCATCGGAATCTAAAACTGGCCTAACAGGAAGTTTTCAAAACATAGACAGTAACAAGAATCAGTCTTCTTGTACTTCACTCGGCATTGTGTCTTTTGTATTTAATTCCGATGCAATTTCTGTGTTTCATCATGAATAACAATATCCAAGCGGTACAGTAATCCTGATGTGAAGCATCGGAATCTAAAACTGGTCTCACAGGAAGGGTTCATAACATAGACTGTAACAAGAGTCAATATTCTTGTACTTAAGTCGGCATTGTGCCATTTGTAATTAATTCCGATGTAATTTCTGTGTTTCATCGTCAATAAGAAGGTCCAAGGGATACAGTAAACCTGAATTTAAGCAACGGAATCTAAAACTGGTCTCACAGGAAAGGTTCAAAACATAGACAGTGACAAGAGTGAGTCTTCTTGTACTTAACTCGGGATTGTGCCTTTTGTATTTAATTCTGATGCAATTTCTGTTTTTCATCGTCAATAAGAAGGTCCAAGGGATACAGTAAACCTGAGGTGAGGCATCGACATCTAAAACTGGTCTCACAGGATAGTTTCAAATCATAGACAGTAAGAAGAGTCAGCCTTCTTGTACTTAAGTCGGCATTGTGCCTTTTGTATTTAATTCCGATGCAATTTCTGTGTTTCATCGTCACTAAGAAGGTCGAAGGGATGCATTAAACCTGAAGTAAAGCATCGGAATCTAGAACTGGTCTCGCAGGAAGGGTTCAAAACATAGGCAGTAAAAAGAGTCAGTCTGCTTGTACTTAAGTCGGCATTGTGCCTTTTGTATTTTTTCCGATGCAATTTCTGTCTTTAATCGTCAATAAGAAGGTCCAAGGGATACAGTGAACCTGAAGGCAAGCATCGGAATCTAAAGCTGGTCTCACAGGAAAGGCTCAAATCGTAGAATGTAAGAAGAGTCAGCCCAATTGTACTTAAGACGACATTGTGCCCTTTGCATTTAATTCCGATGCAATTTCTTTGTTTCATCGTCAATAAGATGGTCGAAGGGATACCGAAAACCTGAAGTGAAGCATCGGAATCTAAAACCGGCCTCACATGAAAGGTTCAATACATGACAGTAAGAAGAGTCAGTCTTCTTGTACTTAAGTCGGCATTGTATCCTTTGTATTCATTCCGATGCAATTTCTGTGTTTCATCGTCAATAAGAAGGACCAAGGGATACAGTAAGCATGAAGTTAGGCATCGATATCTAAAACTGGTCTCACAGGAAAGGCTCAAATCATAGAATGTAAGAAGAGGCAGTCCTCATGTACTTAAGTCGGCATTGTGCCTTTTGCATTTAATTCCGATGCAATTTCTGTGGTACTATGTCAATAAGAAGGTCAAAGGGATACAGTAAACATGAATTGAAGCATCGGAATATAAAACTGGTCTCACAAGAAAGGTTCAAAGCATAGTCAGTAACAAGAATTAGTCTTCTTGTACTTAAATCGGCATTGTGCCTTTTGTATCTAATTCCGATGCAATTTCTGTGTTTCATCGTCAATAAGAGGATCCAAGGGATACAGTAAACCTGAATTGAAGCATCGGAATCTAAATCAGGTCTCACTGGAAAGGTTCAAAACATAGACAGTAAGAAGAGTCAGTCTACTTGTAGTTAAGTCGGCGTTGTGCCTTTTGTATTCAATTCCGATGCACTTTCTGTGTTTCATCGTCGATACTAAGTTCCTAGGGATACAGTAAACCTTAAGTGAAGTATCGGAATCTAAAACTGGTCTCACAGCAAAGGTTCAAAACATAGGCAGTAAGAAGAGTCAGTCTTTTTGTACTTAAGTCAGCATGGTGCCTTTTGTATTTTTTCCGATGCAATTTCTGTGTTTCATCGTCAATAAAAAGGTCCAAGGGATACAGTGAACCTGAGGGGAAGCATCGGAATCTAAATCTGGTCTCACAGGAAAGGCTCAAATCATAGAATGTAAGAAGAGTCAGTCCAATTGTACTTAAGACGGCATTGTGCGCTTTGTATTTAATTCCGATGCAGTTTCTGTGTTTCATCGTCAATAAGAATGTCCAAGGGGTACAGTACACCTGAAGTGAAGCATCGGAATCTAAAACTGGTCTCACAGGAATGGCTCAAATCACAGCATGTATGTAGAGTAAGCCTTCTAGTACTTAAGTCGGCATTGTGCCTTTGCTATTTAATTCCGATGCAATTTCTGTGTTTCATCGTCAATAAGAATGTCCAAGGGATACGGTCAACCTGAAGTGAACCATCAGTATCTAAAACCGGGCTAGCAGGAAAGGTTCAAAAGGTAGAGAGAAAAAGAGTCAGTCTTCTTGTACTTAAGTCGGCATTGTGCCTTTTGCATTTAATTCCGATGCAATTTCTATGTTTCATCGTCAATAAGATGGTCGAAGGGATAAAGAAAACCTGAAGTGAAGCATCGGAATCTAAAACCGGCCTCACAGGAAAGGTACAAAACATAGACAGTCACAAGAATCAGTCTTCTTGTACTTAACTCGGCATTGTGCCTGTTTTATTTAATTCAGATGCAATTTCTGTGTTTCATTGTCAATAAAAAGGTCCAAGGGATACAGTAAACCTGAAGTGAGGCATCGTAAGCTAAAACGGTTCTCCCTGGAGTGGCTCAATTCATAGAATGTAAGAAGAGTAAGTCTTCTTATACTTAAGTCGGCATTGTGCTTTTTCTACTTCATTCCGATGTAATTTCTGTGTTTCATCGTCAATAAGTAGGTCCAAAGGTTACAATAAATCTGAATTGAAGCATTGGGATCTAAAACTGGTCTCACAGGAAAGGTTCAAAGCATAAACAGTAACAAGACTCAGTCTTCTTGTACTTAAGTCGGCATTGTGCCTTTTGTATAGAAATCCTATGCAATTTCTGTGTTTCATCGTCAATAAGAAGGTCCAAAGGATACAGTGAACCTGAAGGGAAGCATTGGAATCTAAACCTGGTCTCACAGGAAATTTTCAAACCATAGGTAATAAGAAGAGTCAGTCTTTTTGTACTTAAGTCGGCATTGTGCCTTTTATATTTAATTCCGATGTAATTTCTGTGTTTGATCGTCAATAGGAAGGTCCAAGGGATACAGTAAACCTGAATTGAAGTATTGGAATCTAAAACTGGTCTCACAGGAAATGTTCAATGCATAGACAGTCACAAGACTCAGTTTCTTGTACTTAAGTCGGCATTGTGCCTTTTGAATATAATTCCGATGCAATTTCTGTGTTTCATCGTCAATAAGAAGGTCCAAGAGATCAGTAAACCTGAAGTAAAGCATCAGAATCTAAAACCGGTCTCACAGCAAAGGTTCAAATCATAGGCAGTAAGAAGAGTCAGTCGTTTTGTACTTAAGTCGGCATTGTGCCTTTTGTATTTAATTGCGATGCAATTTCTATGTTTCAATGTCAATAAGATGGTCCAAGGGATACAGAAAACCTGAAGTGAAACATCGGAATCTAAAACTGGCCTCATAGGAAAGGCACAAATCATAGAATGTAAGAAGAGTCAGACCTCTTGTACTTAAGTCGGCATTGTGTCTTTTGTATTCAATTCGTATGCAATTTCTGTGTTTCGTCGTCAATAAGAAGGTCCACGGGATATAGTAAACCTGAAGTGAAGCATCGGAATCTAAAACTGGTCTCACAGGAAAGGCTCAAAACATAGACAGTAGGAAGAGTCAGTCTTCTTGTACTAAAGTTGGCATTGTGCCTTTTGTATTTAATTCCGATGCAGTTTCTGTGTTTCATCGTTAATAAGGAGGTCTAAGGGTTACAGTAAACCGGAAGTATAGCATCGGAATCTAAAACTGGTCTCACAGGAAAGGTTCAAATCATAGACAGTAAGAAGAGTCAGTTTTCATGTACTTAGATCGGCATTGTGCCTTTTGTATGTAATTCCGATGCAATTTCTTGATTCATAGTCGACATGAAAGTCCAAGGGATACAGTAAACCTGAAGTGAAGCATCGGAATCTAAAACTGGTCTCCAGGAAAGGCTCAAATCATAGAATGTAAGAAGAGTCAGGCCTCTTGTACTTAAGTTGGCATTATGCCTTTTGTATTTAATTCCGATTCAATTTCTGTATTTTATCGACAATAAGAATGTCCAAGGGGTACAGTAAACCTGATTTGAAGCATCGGAATCTAAAACTGGTTTCACAGGGAAGGTTCATACCATAGACAGTAACAAGAGAGAATCTTCTTGTACTTGAGTCGGCATTGTGCCATTTGTAATTGATTCCGATGTAATTTCTGTGTTTCATCGTCAATAAGAACGTCCAAGGGATACAATAAACCTGAAGTGAAGCATCGGAATCTAAAATTGGCCTCACAGGAAAGATTCAAAACACAGACAGTAAGAAGAGTCAGTCTTCTTGTACATAAGTCTGCAATGTGCCTTTTTTAGTGAATTCCGATGCAATTTTTGTGTTTCATCGTCAATAAAAAGGTCCAAAGAATACAGTGAACCTCAACCGAAGCATCGGAATCTAAAACTAGTCTCACAGGAAAGGTTCAAAACATTGACAATAAGAAGAATCAGTCTTCTTGTAATTAAGTCGGCATTGTGCCTTTTGTATTTAATTCCGATGCAATTTCTGTGTTTCATCGTGAGTAACAATATCCAAGGGGTACAGTAAACCTGATGTGAAGCATCGGAATCTAAAACTGGTCTCACAGGAAAGGTTCATAACATAGGCAGTAACAAGAGTCAATCTTCTTGTATTTAAGTCGGCATCGTGCCATTTGTAATTAATTCCGATGTAATTTCTGTGTTTTATCGTCAATAAGATGGTCCAAGGTATACAGTAAACCTGAATTTAAGCATCTGAATCTAAAACTGGTCTCACAGGAAAGGTTCAATACATAGACAGTGACAAGAGTGAGTCTTCTTGTACTTAACTCGGCATTGTGCCTTTTGTATTTAATTCCGATACAATTTCTGTTTTTCATCGTCAATAAGAAGGTCCAAGGGATACAGTAAACCTGAGGTGACTCATCGACATCTAAAACTGGTCTCACAGGATAGTTTCAAATCATAGACAGTAAGAAGAGTCAGTCTTCTTGTACTTACGTCGGCATTGTGCCTTTTGTATTTAATTCCGATGCAATTTCTGTGGATCATCGTCAACAATAAGGTCCAAGGGATACAGTAAACCTGAAGTGAAGCATCGGAACTTACAACTGGTCTCACAGCAAAGGTACAAAACATAGGCAGTGAGAAGGGTCAGTCTACTTGTACTTAAGTTCGCATTGTGCCTTTTGTATTTTTTCCTATTCAATTTCTGTAATTCATCGTCAATAAGAAAGTCCAAGGGATACAGGGAACCTGAAGGGACGTATCGGAATCTAAAACTGGTGTCACAGGAAAGGCTCAAATCATAGAATGTAAGAAGAGCAGTCCAATTGTACTTAAGTCGGCATTGTGCCTTTTGTATCTAATTCTGTTGCAATTTCTGTGCTTCATCGTCAGTAGGAATGTCCAAGGTATACAGTAAACCTGAAGTGAAGCATCGTATTCAAAAACTGGCCTCACAGGAAATGTTCAAAACATTGCAGTTAGAAGAGTCAGTCTTCTTGTACTTAAGTCGACATTGTGCATTTTGTATTTCATTCCCATGCAATTTCTGTGTTTCATCGTCATTAAGATGGTCCAAAGGATACAGTAAACCTGAAGTGAAGCATCGGAATTTAAAACTGGTCGCACAGGAAAGGCTCAAATCATAGAATGCAAGAACATGCAGCCCTCTTATACTTAAGACGGCATTGTGCCTTTTGTATTTAATTCCGATGCAATTTCTGTGTTTCATCGTCACGAAGAAGGTCGAAGGGATACATTAAACCTGAAGTAAAGCATCGGAATCTATAACTGGTCTCGCAGGAAGGGTTCAAAACATAGCCAGTAGGAAAAGTCAGTCTTCTTGTACTTAAGTCGGCATTGTGCCTTTTGTATTTTTTCCGATGCAATTTCTGTCTTTAATCGTCAATAAGAAGGTCCAAGGGATACAGTGAACCTGAAGGCAAGCATCGCAATCTAAAGCTGGTCTCACAGGAAAGGCTCAAATCAGAGAATGTAAGAAGAGTCAGTCCAATTGTACTTAAGACGGCATTGTGCCCTTTGTATTTAATTCCGATGCAATTTCTATGTTTCATTGTCAATAAGATGGTCGAAGGGATACAGAAAACCTGAAGTGAAGCATCGGAATCTAAAACCGGCCTCACAGGAAAGGTTCAATTCATAGACAGTAAGAAGAGTCAGTCTTCTTGTACTTAAGTCGGCATTGTATCTTTTGTATTCATTCCGATTCAATTTCTGTGTTTCATCGTCAATAAGAAGGTCCAAGGGATACAGTAAACATAAAGTTAGGCATCGATATCTGAAACTGGTCTCACAGGAAAGGCTCAAATCATAGAATGTAAGAAGAGGCTGTCCTCTTGTACTTAAGTCGGCATTGTGCCTTTTGCATTTAATTCCGATGTAATTTCTGTGGTACTATGTCATTAAGAAGGTCAAAGGGATACAGTAAACATGAATTGAAGCATCGGAATATAAAACTGGTCTCCCTGGAGTGGCTCAAGTCATAGAATGTAAAAACAGTAAATCTTCTTGTACTTAAGTCGGCATTGTGCCATTTGTATTTAATTCCCATGCAATTTCTGTGATTCATCCTCAATAAGAAGGTCCCAGGGATACAGTAAACCAGAAGCAAAGCAACGGAATCTAAAACTAGTCTCACAGAAAAGGCTCAAATCATAGAATGTAAGAAGAGACAGGCCTCTTGTACTTAAGTCGGCTCTGTGCTTTTTGTATTTAATTCCGATGCAATTTCTGTGTTTCATCGTCAATAAGAGGATCCAAGGGATACAGTAAACCTGAATTGAAGCATCGGAATCTAAAACCGGCCTCACAGGAAAGGTTCAAAACATAGACAGTAAGAAGAGTCAGTCTTCTTGTACTTAAGTCGGCATTGTGCCTTTTGTAATCGATTCCGATGCAATTTCTGTGTTTCATCGTCGATACTAAGTTCCTAGGGATACAGTAAACCTGAAGTGAAGCATCGGAATCTAAAACTGGTCTCACAGCAAAGGTTCAAAACATAGGCAGTAAGAAGAGTCAGTCTTTTTGTACTTAAGTCGGCATTGTGCCTTATGTATTTTTTCCGATGCAATTTCTGTGTTTCATCGTCAATAAAAAGGTCCAAGGATACAGTGAACCTGAGGGGAAGCATCGGAATCTAAATCTGGTCTCACAGGAAAGGCTCAAATCATAGAATGTAAGAGGAGTCAGTCCAATTGTACTTAAGACGGCATTGTGCCCTTTGTATTTAATACCGAAGCAATTTCTGTGTTTCATCGTTAATAAGAAGGTCCAAGGGATACGGTCAACCTGAAGTGAACCATCAGTATCTAAAACCGGTCTAGCAGGAAAGGTTCAAATCATAGGCAGTAAGAACTGTCAGTCTTCTTGTACTTAAGTCGGCATTGTGCCTTTTGCATTTAATTCCGATGCAATTTCTATGTTTCATCGTCAATAAGATGGTCGAAGGGATAAAGAAAACCTTAAGTGAAGCATCGGAATCTAAAACCGGCCTCACAGGAAAGGTACAAAACATAGACAGTAACAAGAATCAGTCTTCTTGTACTTAACTCGGCATTGTGCCTTTTTTATTTAATTTAGATGCAATTTCTGTGTTTCATCGTCAATAAGAAGGTGCAAGGGATACAGTAAACCTGAAGTGAGGCATCGTAAGCTAAAACTGGTCTCCCTGGAGTGGCTCAAATCATAGAATGTAAGAAGAGTAAGTCTTCTTGTTCTTAAGTCGACATTGTGCCATTTTTATTTAATTCAGATGCAATTTCTGTGTTTCATCGTCAATAAGAGTGTCCAAGGGATACAGTGAACCTGAAGGGAAGCATCGGAATCCAAACCTGGTCTCACAGGAAATGTTCAAAACATAGACAATAAGAAGAGTCAGTCTTCTTATACTTAAGTCGGCATTGTCCTTTTTCTACTTCATTCCGATGTAATTTCTGTGTTTCATCGTCAATAAGTAGGTCCAAAGGTTACAGTAAATCTGAATTGAAGCATTGGGATCTAAAACTGGTCTCACAGGAAAGGTTCAAAGCATAGACAGTAACAAGACTCAGTCTTCTTGTACTTAAGTCGGCATTGTGCCTTTTGTATAGAAGTCCTATACAACTTCTGTGTTTCATCGTCAATAAGTAGGTCCAAAGGATACAGTGAACCTGAAGGGAAGCATTGGAATCTAAACCTGGTCTCACAGGAAATTTTCAAACCATAGGCAATAAGAAGAGTCAGTCTTCTTGTACTTAAGTCGGCATTGTGCCTTTTTTATTTAATTCCGATGTAATTTCTGTGTTTCATCGTCAATAGGAAGGTCCAAGGGATACAGTAAACCTGAATTGAAGTATTGGAATCTAAAACTGGTCTCACAGGAAATGTTCAATGCATAGACAGTCACAAGGCTCAGTTTATTGTACTTAAGTCGGCATTGTGCCTATTGAATTTAATTCCGATGCAATTTCTGTGTTTCATCGTTAATAAGAAGGTCTAAGGGTTACAGTAAACCGGAAGTATAGCATCGGAATCTAAAACTGGTCTCACAGGAAAGGTTCGAATCATAGACAGTAAGAAGAGTCAGTTTTCATGTACTTAGGTCGGCATTGTGCCTTTTGTATTTAATTCCGATGCAATTTCTTGATTCATAGTCGACATGAAAGTCCAAGGGATACAGTAAACCTGAAGTGAAGCATCGGAATCTAAAACTGGTCTCCAGGAAAGGCTCAAATCATAGAATGTAAGAAGAGTCAGGCCTCTTGTACTTAAGTTGGCATTGTGCCTTTTGTATTTAATTCCGATGCAATTTCTGTGGTTCATCGTCAACAATAAGGTCCAAGGGATACAGTAAACCTGAAGTGAAGCATCGGAACCTACAACTGATCTCACAGCAAAGGTTCAAAGCATAGGCAGTAAGAAGGGTCAGTCTACTTGTACTTAAGTTTGCATTGTGCCTTTTGTATTTTTTCCTATTCAATTTCTGTAATTCATCGTCAATAAGAAAGTCCAAGGGATACAGTGAACCTGAAGGGACGCATCGGAATCTAAAACTGGTGTCACAGGAAAGGCTCAAATCATAGAATGTAAGAAGAGCAGTCCAATTGTACTTAAGTCATCATTGTGCGTTTTGTATTTAATTTTGTTGCAATTTCTGTGCTGCATCGTCAGTAGGAATGTCCAAGATATACAGTAAACCTGAAGTGAAGCATCGTATTCAAAAACTGGCCTCACAGGAAATGTTCAAAAGCGTTGCAGTTAGAAGAGTCAGTCTTCTTGTACTTAAGACGGCATTGTGCCTTTTGTATTTAATTCCGATGCAATTTCTGTGTTTCATCGTCACGAAGAAGGTCGAAGGGATCCATTAAACCTGAAGTAAGGCATCGGAATCTAAAACTGGTCTCGCAGGGAGGGTTCAAAACATAGGCAGTAGGAAAAGTCAGTCTTCTTGTACTTAAGTCGGCATTGTGCCTTTTGTATTTAATTCCCATGCAAATTCTGTGATTCATCCTCAATAAGAAGGTCCGAGGGATACAGTAAACCAGAAGCAAAGCAACGGAATCTAAAACTAGTCTCACAGAAAAGGCTCAAATCATAGAATGTAAGAAGAGACAGGCCTCTTGTACTTAAGTCGGCTCTGTGCTTTTTGTATTTAATTCCGTTGCAATTTCTGTGTTTCATCGTCAATAAGAGGATCCAAGGGATACAGTAAACCTGAATTGAAGCATCGGAATCTAAATCAGCTCTCACTGGAAAGGTTCAAAACATAGACAGTAAGAAGAGTCAGTCTTCTTGTACTTAAGTCGGCATTGTGCCTTTTGTATTCGATTCCGATGCAATTTCTGTGTTTCATCGTCGATACTAAGTTCCTAGGGATACAGTAAACCTGAAGTGAAGCATCGGAATCTAAAACTGGTCTCACAGTAAAGGTTCAAAACATAGGCAGTAAGAAGAGTCAGTCTTTTTGTACTTAAGTCGGCATTGTGCCTTATGTATTTTTTCCGATGCAAGTTCTGTGTTTCATCGTCAATAAAAAGGTCCAAGGGATACAGTGAACCTGACGGGGAAGCATCGGAATCTACATCTGGTCTCATAGGAGAGGCTCAAATCATAGAATGTAAGAAGAGTCATTCCAATTGTACTTAAGACGGCATTGTGCCCTTTGTATTTAATTCCGATGCAATTTCTGTGTTTCATCGTCAATAAGAATGTCCAAGGGGTTCAGTACACCTGAAGTGAAGCATCGGAATCTAAAACTGGTCTCTCAGGAATGGCTCAAATCACAGAATGTAAGTAGTGTAAGATTTCTTGTACTTAAGTCGGCATTGTGCCTTTGCTATTTAATTCCGACGCAATTTCTGTGTTTCATCGTCGATAATAAGCTCCTAGGGATACAGTAAACCTGAAGTGAAGCATCGGAATCTAAAACTGGTCTCACAGCAAAGGTTCAAAACATAGGCAGTAAGAAGAGTCAGTCTTTTTGTACTTAAGTCGGCATTGTGCCTTATGTATTTTTTCCGATGCAATTTCTGTGTTTCATCGTCAATAAGAAGGTCCAAGGGTTACAGCCTGAATTGAAGCATTGGAATCTAAAACTGGTCTCACAGGAACGGTTCAAAGCATAGACAGTAACAAGACTAAGTCTTCTTGTACTTAAGTCGGCATTGTGCCTTTTGTATAGAATTCCCATGCAATTTCTGTGTTTCATCGTCAATAAGAAGGTCCAAAGGATACAGTGAACCTGATGGGAAGCATTGGAATCTAAACCTGGTCTCACAGGAAATTTTCAAACCATAGGCAATAAGAAGAGTCAGTCTTCTTGTACTTATATCGGCATTGTGCCTTTTGTATTTAATTCCGATGAAATTTCTATGTTTCATCGTCAATAGGAAGGTCCAAGGGATACAGTGAACCTGAATTGAAGTATTGGAATCTAAAACTGGTCTCACAGGAAATGTTCAAAACATAGACAGTCGCAAGACTCAGTTTCTTGTACTTAAGTCGGCATTGTGCATTTTGTATTTCATTCCGATGCAATTTCTGTGTTTCATCGTCAATAAGAACGTCCAAGAGATACAGTAAACCTGAAGTAAAGCATAGGAAACTAAACTGGTCTCACAGGAATGGCTCAAATCACAGAATGTAAGTAGAGTAAGCCTTCTTGTACTTAAGTCGGCATTGTGCCTTTGGTATTTAATTCCGATGCAATTTCTGTGATTCATCGTCAACAAGAACGTCCAAGGGATACGTTCAACCTGAAGTGAAGCATCAGAATCTAAAACCGGTCTAGCAGGAAGGGTTCAAAACGTAGACAGTAAAAAGAGTCAGTCTTCTTGTACTTAAGTCGGCATTGTGCCATTTGTAATTAATTCCGATGTAATTTCTGTGTTTCATCGTCAATAAGAAGGTCCAAGGGATACAGTAAACCTGAATTTAAGCATCGGAATCTAAAACTGGTCACACAGGAAAGATTCAAAACATAGACAGTGATAAGAGTGAGTCTTCTTGTACTTAACTCGGCATTGTGCCTTTTGTATTTAATTCCGATGCAATTTCTGTGTTTCATCGTCAACAATAAGGTCCAAGGGATACAGTAAACCTGAAGTGAAGCATCGGAACCTACAACTGGTCTCACAGCAAAGGTTCAAACCATAGGCAGTAAGAAGGGTCAGTCTACTTGTACTTAAGTTCGCATTGTGCCTTTTGTAATTTTTCCGATTCAATTTCTGTGTTTCATCGTCAATAAGAAAGTCCAAGCGATACAGTGAACCTGAAGGGAAGCATCGGAATCTAAAACTGGTGTCACAGGAAATGCTCAAATCATAGAATGTAAGAAGAGTCAGTCCAATTGTACTTAATTCGGCATTGTGCCTTTTGTATTTATTTCTGATGCAATTTCTGTGTTTCATCGTCAATAGGAGTGTCCATGGTATACAGTAAACCTCAAGTGAAGCATCGGAATTTAAATCTGGTCTCACAGGAAAGGCTCAAATCATAGAATGCAATATCATGCAGCCCTCTTATACTTAAGTCGGCATTGTGCCTTTTGTATTTAATTCCGATGCAATTTCTGTGTTTCATCGTCACTAAGAAGGTCGAAGGAATACATTAAACCTGAAGTAAAGCATCGGAATCTAAAGCTGGTCTCGCAGGAAGGTTTCAAAACATAGGCAGTAAGAAGAGTCAGTCTTCTTGTACTTAAGTCGGCATTGTGCCTTTTGTATTTTTTCCGATGCAATTTCTGTCTTTAATCGTCAATGAGAAGGTCCAAAGGATACAGTGAACCTCGAGGCAACCATTGGAATCTAAAGCAGGTCTCACAGGAAAGGCTCAAATCATAGAATGTAAGAAGAGTCAGTCCAATTGTACTTAAGACGGCATTGTGCCCTTTGTATTTAAATCCGATGCAATTTCTATGTTTCATCGTCAATAAGATGGTCGAAGGGATACAGAAAACCTGAAGTGAATCATCGGAATCTAAAACCGGCCTCACAGGAAAGGTTCAATACATAACCAGTAAGAAGAGTCAGTCTCCTTGTACTTAAGTCGGCAATTTATCTTTTGTATTCATTCCGATGTAATTTCTGTGTTTCATCGTCAATAAGAAGGTCCAAGGGATACAGTAAACATGAAGTTAGGCATCGATATTTAAAACTGGTCTCACAGGAAAGGCTCAAATCATAGAATGTAAGAAGAGGCAGTCCTCTTGTACTTAAGTCGGCATTGTGCCTTTTGCATTTAATTCCGATGCAATTTCTGTGGTACTATGTCAATAAGAAGGTCAAAGGGATACAGTAAACCTGAATTGAAGCACCGGAATATAAAACTGGTCTCACAAGAAAGGTTCAAAACATGGACAGTAACAAGAATCAGTCTTCTTGTACTTAACATGGCATTGTGCCTTCTGTATCTAATTCCGATGCAATTTCTGTACTTCATCGTCAATAAGAACGTCCAAGGGATACAGTAAACCTGAAGTGAAGCATCGTAAGCTAAAACTGGTCTCCCTGGAGTGGCTCAAATCATAGAATGTAAGAACAGTAAATTTTCTTGTACTTAAGTCGGCATTGTGCCATTTGTATTTGATTCCGAAGCAATTTCTGTGTTTCATCGTCAATAAGAATGTCCAAGGGATACAGTAAACCTGAAGTGAAGCATCGGAATCTAAAACTGGTCTCACAGGAAAGGTTCAAATCGCAGACAGTATCAAGAATCTGTCTTCTTGTACTTAACTCGGCATTGTGCCCTTTGTATTTAAATTCGATGCATTTTCTGTGTTTCATCGTCAAAACGAAGGCCCAAGGGATGCAGTGAACCTGAAGGGAAGCATCGGAATCTAAACCTGGTCTCACAGGAAATGTTAAAAGCATAGACAGTAAGAATAGTCAGTCTTCTTATACTTAAGTCGGCATTGTGCTCTTTGTATTTAATTCCGATGTAATTTCTGTGTTTCATCGTCAATAAGAAGGTCCAACGGAAACAGTACACCTGAAGTTGAGCATCTGAATCTACAACTGGTCTTACAGGAAAGGTTCAAACATACACAGTAAGAGGAGTCAGTCTTCTTGTACATAAGTCGGCATTGTGCTTTTTGTATTGAATTCCGATGCAATTTCTGTGTTTCATCATCAACAAGATAGTCCAAAGAATACAGTAAACCTGAAGCGAAGTATCGGAATCTAAAACTGGTCTCACAGGAAAGGTTCAAATCATAGACAGTAACAAGAATCAGTCTTCTTGTACTTAACTCGGCATTGTACCTTTTGTATTTAATTCCGATGCAATTTCTGAGTTTCATCGTCAATAAGAAGGCCCAAGGGATACAGTGAACCTGAAGGGAAGCATCGGAATCTAAACCTGGTCTCACAGGAAATGTTCAAAACATAGACAATAAGAAGAGTCAGTCTTCTTGTACTTAACTCGGCATTGTGCCTCTTGTATTTAATTCCGATGCTATTTCTGAGTTTCATCGTCAATAAGAAGGCCCAAGGGATACAGTGAACCTGAAGGGAAGAATCGGAATCTAAACCTGGTCTCACAGGAAATGATCAAAACATAGACAATAAGAAGAGTCAGTCTTCTTGTACTTAAGTCGGCATTGTGCCTTTTGTATATAATTCCGATGTAATTTCTGTGTTTCATCGTCAATAAGAAGGTCCAAGGGATACAATGAACCTGAAGTGAAGCAGCGGAATCTAAAACTGGTCTCACAGGAATGGCTCAAATCACAGAATGTAAGAAGAGTAAGCCTTCTTGTACTTAAGTCGGCATTGTGCATTTGGTATTTAATTCCGATGCAATTTCTGTGCTTCATCGTCAATTAGAACGTCCAAGGGATACGCTCAACCTGAAGTGAAACATCAGAATCTAAAACCGGTCTAGCAGGAAAGGCTCAAAACGTAGACAGTGAAAACACTCAGTCTTATTGTACTTACTTCGGCATTGTGCCTTTTGTATCTAATTCCGATGCAATTTCTGTGTTTCATCGTCAATAAGAAGGTCCAAGGGATACAGTAAACCTCAAATGAAGCACCGTAAGCTAAAACTGGTCTTCCTGGAGTGGCACAAATCATAGAATGTAAGAACAGTAAATCTTCTTGTACTTAAATCGGCATTGTGCCATTTGTATTTAATTCCGAAGCAATTTCTGTGTTTCATCGTCAATAAGAATGTCCAAGGGACACAGTAAACCAGAAGTAAAGCACCGGAATCTAAAACTAGTCTCCCAGAAAAGGCTCAAATCAAAGATTGTAAGAAGAGACAGGCCTCTTGTACTTAAGTCGGCATTGTGCTTTTTGTATTTAATTCCGATGCAATTTCTGTGTTTCATCGTCAATAAAAGGATCCAAGGGATACAGTAAACCTGAATTGAAGCATCAGAATCTAAATCCGGTCTCACTGTAAAAGTTCAAAACATAGACAGTAAGAAGAGTCAGTCTTCTTGTACTTATGTCGGCATTGTGCCATTTGTATTCAATTCCGATGCAATTTCTGTGTTTCATCGACGACAATAAGGTCCTAGGGATACAGTAATCCTGAAGTGAAGCAACGGAATCTAAAACTGGTCTCACAGCAAAGATTCAAAACATAGGCAGTAAGAAGAGTCAGTCTTTTTGTACTTAAGTTGGCATTGTGCCTTATGTATTTTTTCCGATGCAATTTCTGTGTTTCATCGTCCATAAAAAGGTCCAAGGGATACAGTGAACCTGAGGGGAAGCATCGGAATCTAAATCTAATCTCACAGGAAAGGCTCAAATCATAGAATGTAAGAAGAGTCAGTCCAATTGTACTTAAGACGGCATTGTGCCCTTTGTATTTATTTCCGATCCAATTTCTGTGTTTCATCGTCAATAAGAATGTATAAGGGCTGCAGTACACCTGAAGTGAAGCATCGGAATCTATAACTGGTCTCACAGAATGGTTCAAAACATAGCAGTTGGAAGATTCAGTCTTCTTGTCCTTAAGCCGGCATTGTGCCTTTTGTATTTAATTCCCATGCAATTTCTGTGTTTCATCGTCAATAAGGGGGCCCAACGGAAACAGTACACCTGAAGTGAAGCATCTGAATCTATAACTGGTCTTACAGGAAAGGTTCAAACATACACAGTAAGAGGAGTCAGTCTTATTGTACATAAGTCGTCATTGTGCCTTTTGTATTGAATTCCGATGCAATTTATGTGTTTCATCATCAATAAGAAGGTCCAAAGAATACAGTAAACCTGAAGTGAAGCATCGGAATCTAAAACTGGTCTCACAGGAAAGGTTCAAATCGTAGACAGTATCAAGAATCAGTCTTCTTGTACATAACTCGGCATTGTGCCTTTTGTATTTAATTCCTATGCATTTTCTGTGTTTCATCGTCAATAAGTAGGTCCAAGGGTTACAGTAAACCTGAATTGAAGCATCGGAATCTAAAACTGGTCTCACAGGAAGGGTTCAAAGCATAGACAGTAACAAGACTCAGTCTTCTTGTACCTAAGTCGGCATTGTGCCTTTTGTATAGAATTCCTATGCAATTTCTGTGTGTTTCATCGTCAATAAGAAGGTCAAAAGGATACAGTGAACCTGAAGGGAAGCATTGGAATCTAAACCTGGTCTCACAGGAAATTTTCAAACCATAGGCAATAAGAAGAGTCAGTCTTCTTGTACTTAAGTCGGCATTGTGCGTTTTGTATTTAATTCAGATGTAATTTCTGTGTTTCATCGTCTACAGGAAGGTCCAAGGGATACAGTAAACCTGAATTGAAGTATTGGAATCTAAAACTGGTCTCACAGGAAATGTTCAAAACATAGAGAGTCACAAGACTCAGTTTCTTGTACTTAAGTCGGCATTGTGCCTTTTGTATTTAATTCCGATGCAATTTCTGTGTTTCATCGTCAATAAGAAGGTCCAAGGGATAGAGTAAACCTGAAGTAAAGCATTGGAATATATCCTGGTCTCACAGGAATGGCTCAAATCACAGAATGTAAGTAGAGTAAGCCTTCTTGTAGTTAAGTCGTCATTGTGCCTTTTGCATTTAATTCCGATGCAATTTCTGTGGTACTTTGTCAATAAGAAGGTCAAAGGGATACAGTAAACCTGAATTGAAGCATCGGAATCTAAAACTGGTCTCACAAGAAAGGTTCGAAACATAGACAGTCACAAGACTCAGTTTCTTGTACTTAAGTCGGCATTGTGCCCTTTGTATTTAATTCCGATTCAATTTCTGTGTTTCATCTCAATAAGAATGTCCAAGGGGTGCAGTACACCTGAAGTGAAGCATCGGAATCTAAAACTGGTCTCACAGAATGGTTCAAAACATAGCAGTTGGAAGAGTCAGTCTTCTTGTCCTTAAGCCGGCATTGTGCCTTTTGTATTTAATTCCCATGCAATTTCTGTGTTTCATCGTCAATAAGAAGGTCCAACGGAAACAGTACACCTGAAGTGAAGCATCTGAAACTATAACTAGACTTACAGGAAAGGTTCAAACATACACAGTAAGAGGAGTCAGTCTTCTTGTACATAAGTCGGCATTGTGCCTTTTGTATTGAATTCCGATGCAATTTCTGTGTTTCATCATCAATAAGAAGGTCCAAAGAATACAGTAAACCTGAAACGAAGCATCGGAATCCAAAACTGGTCTCACAGGAAAGGTTCAAATCATAGACAGTAACAAGAATCAGTCTTCTTGTACTTAACTCGGCATTGTGCCTTTTGTATTTAATTCCGATGCAATTTCTGAGTTTCGTCGTCTATAAGAAGGCCCAAGGGATACAGTGAACCTGAAGGGAAGCATCGGAATCTAAACCTGGTCTCACAGGAAATGTTCAAAACATAGACAATAAGAAGAGTCAGTCTTCTTGTACTTAGGTCGGCATTGTGCCTTTTGTATTTAATTCCGGTGTAATTTCTGTGTTTCATCGTCAATAAGAAGGTCCAAGGGATACAACAAAGCTGAAGTGAAGCAGCGGAATCTAAAACTGGTCTCACAGGAATGGCTGAAATCACAGAATGTAAAAAGAGTAAGCCTTCTTGTACTTAAGTCAGCATTGTGCATTTGGTATTTAATTCCGATGCAATTTCTGTGTTTCATCGTCAATAAGAGGATCCAAGGAATACAGTAAACCTGAATTGAAGCATCAGAATCTAAATCCGGTCTCACTGTAAAGGTTCAAAACATAGACAGTAAGAAGAGTCAGTCTTCTTGTACTTATGTCGGCATTGTGCCATTTGTATTCAATTCCGATGCAATTTCTGTGTTTCATCGTCGATAATAAGGTCCTAGGGAAACAGTAATCCTGAAGTGAAGCAACGGAATCTAAAACTGGTCTCACAGCTAAGATTCAAAACATAGGCAGTAAGAAGAGTCAGTCTTTTTGTACTTAAGTTGGCATTGTGCCTTATGTATTTTTTCCGATGCAATTTCTGTGATTCATCGTTAGTAAAAAGGTCCAAGGGATACAGTGAACCTGAGGGGAAGCATCGGAATCTAAATCTGGTCTCACAGGAAAGGCTCAAATCATAGAATGTAAGAAGAGTCAGTCCAATTGTACTTAAGACGGCATTGTGCCCTTTGTATTTAATTCCGATGCAATTTCTGTGTTTCATCGTCAATAAGAACGTCCAAGGGGTGCAGTACACCAGAAGTGAAGCATCGGAATTTAAAACTGGTCTCACAGAATGGTACAAAACATAGCAGTTGGAAGATTCAGTCTTCTTGTCCTTAAGCCGGCATTGTGCCTTTTGTATTTAATTCCCATGCAATTTCTGTGTTTCATCGTCAATAAGAGGGCCCAACGGAAACAGTACACCTGAAGTGAAGCATCTGAATCTATAACTGGTCTTACAGGAAAGGTTCAAACATACACAGTAAGAGGAGTCAGTCTTCTTGTTCAGAAGTCGGCATTGTGCCTTTTGTATTGAATTCCGATGCAATTTATGTGTTTCATCATCAATAAGAAGGTCCAAAGAATACAGTAAACCTGAAGCGAAGCATCAGAATCTAAAACTGGTCTCACAGGAAAGGTTCAAATCATAGACAGTAACAAGAATCAGTCTTCTTGTACTTAACTCGGCATTGTGCCTTTTGTATTTAATTCCGATGCAATTTCTGAGTTTCATCGTCAATAAGAAGGTCCAAAGAACATAGTAAACCTGAAGCGAAGCATCGGAATCTAAAACTGGTCTCACAGGAAAGGTTCAAATCGTAGACAGTATCAAGAATCAGTCTTCTTGTACTTAACTCGGCATTGTTCCTTTTGTATTTAATTCCGATGCATTTTCTGTGTTTCATCGTTAAAACGAAGGCTCAAGGGATACAGTGAACCTGAAGGGAAGCAGCGGAATCTAAACCTGGTCTCACAGGAAATGTTAAAAGCATAGACAATAAGAAGAGTCAGTCTTCTTATACTTAAATCGGCATTGTTCCTTTTGTATTTAATTCCGATGTAATTTCTGTGTTTCATCGTCAATATGAAGGTCCAAGGGTTACAGTAAACCTAAATTGAAGCATCGGAATCTAAAACTGGTCTCACAGGAAGGGTTCAAAGCATAGACAGTAACAAGACTCAGTCTTCTTGTACTTAAGTCGGCATTGTGCCTCTTGTATAGAATTCCTATGCAATTTCTGTGTGTTTCATCGTCAATAAGAAGGTCAAAAGGATACAGTGAACCTGAAGGGAAGCATTGGAATCTAAACCTGGTCTCACAGGAAATTTTCAAACCACAGGCAATATGAAGAGTCAGTCTTCTTGTACTTAAGTCGGCATTGTGCGTTTTGTATTTAATTCCGATGTAATTTCTGCGTTTCATCGTCTATAGGAAGGTCCAAGGGATACAGTAAACCTGAATTGAAGTATTGGAATCTAAAACTGGTCTCACAGGAAATGTTCAAAACATTGACAGTCACAAGACTAGGTTTCTTGTACTTAAGTCGGCATTGTGCCTTTTGTATTTAATTCCGATGCAATTTCTGTGTTTCATCGTCAATAACAAGGTCCAAGAGATGCAGTAAACCTGAAGTAAAGCATCGGAATCTGAACTGGTCTCACAGGAATGGCTCAAATCACAGAATGTAATAGAGTAAGCCTTCTTGTACTTAAGTCGGCATTGTGCCTTTTGCATTTAATGCCGATGCAATTTCTGTGGTACTTTGTCAATAATAAGGTCAAAGGCATACAGTAAACCTGAATTGAAGCATTGGAATCTAAAACTGGTCTCACAAGAAAGGTTCAAAAATAGACAGTCACAAGACTAAGTTTCTTGTACTTAAGTCGGCATTGTGCCCTTTGTATTTAATTCCGATGTAATTTCTGTGTTTCATCGTCAATAAGAAGGTCCAACGGAAACAGTACACATGAAGTTGAGCATCTGAATCTACAACTGGTCTTACAGGAAAGGTTCAAACATACACAGTAAGAGGAGTCAGTCTTCTTGTACATAAGTCGGCATTGTGCTTTTTGTATTGAATTCCGATGCAATTTCTGTGTTTCATCATCAACAAGATAGTCCAAAGAATACAGTAAACCTGAAGCGAAGTATCGGAATCTAAAACTGGTCTCACAGGAAAGGTTCAAATCATAGACAGTAACAAGAATCAGTCTTCTTGTACTTAACTCGGCATTGTACCTTTTGTATTTAATTCCGATGCAATTTCTGAGTTTCATCGTCAATAAGAAGGCCCAAGGGATACAGTGAACCTGAAGGGAAGCATCGGAATCTAAACCTGGTCTCACAGGAAATGTTCAAAACATAGACAATAAGAAGAGTCAGTCTTCTTGTACTTAACTCGGCATTGTGCCTCTTGTATTTAATTCCGATGCTATTTCTGAGTTTCATCGTCAATAAGAAGGCCCAAGGGATACAGTGAACCTGAAGGGAAGAATCGGAATCTAAACCTGGTCTCACAGGAAATGATCAAAACATAGACAATAAGAAGAGTCAGTCTTCTTGTACTTAAGTCGGCATTGTGCCTTTTGTATATAATTCCGATGTAATTTCTGTGTTTCATCGTCAATAAGAAGGTCCAAGGGATACAATGAACCTGAAGTGAAGCAGCGGAATCTAAAACTGGTCTCACAGGAATGGCTCAAATCACAGAATGTAAGAAGAGTAAGCCTTCTTGTACTTAAGTCGGCATTGTGCATTTGGTATTTAATTCCGATGCAATTTCTGTGCTTCATCGTCAATTAGAACGTCCAAGGGATACGCTCAACCTGAAGTGAAACATCAGAATCTAAAACCGGTCTAGCAGGAAAGGCTCAAAACGTAGACAGTGAAAACACTCAGTCTTATTGTACTTACTTCGGCATTGTGCCTTTTGTATCTAATTCCGATGCAATTTCTGTGTTTCATCGTCAATAAGAAGGTCCAAGGGATACAGTAAACCTCAAATGAAGCACCGTAAGCTAAAACTGGTCTTCCTGGAGTGGCACAAATCATAGAATGTAAGAACAGTAAATCTTCTTGTACTTAAATCGGCATTGTGCCATTTGTATTTAATTCCGAAGCAATTTCTGTGTTTCATCGTCAATAAGAATGTCCAAGGGACACAGTAAACCAGAAGTAAAGCACCGGAATCTAAAACTAGTCTCCCAGAAAAGGCTCAAATCAAAGATTGTAAGAAGAGACAGGCCTCTTGTACTTAAGTCGGCATTGTGCTTTTTGTATTTAATTCCGATGCAATTTCTGTGTTTCATCGTCAATAAAAGGATCCAAGGGATACAGTAAACCTGAATTGAAGCATCAGAATCTAAATCCGGTCTCACTGTAAAAGTTCAAAACATAGACAGTAAGAAGAGTCAGTCTTCTTGTACTTATGTCGGCATTGTGCCATTTGTATTCAATTCCGACGCAATTTCTGTGTTTCATCGACGACAATAAGGTCCTAGGGATACAGTAATCCTGAAGTGAAGCAACGGAATCTAAAACTGGTCTCACAGCAAAGATTCAAAACATAGGCAGTAAGAAGAGTCAGTCTTTTTGTACTTAAGTTGGCATTGTGCCTTATGTATTTTTTCCGATGCAATTTCTGTGTTTCATCGTCCATAAAAAGGTCCAAGGGATACAGTGAACCTGAGGGGAAGCATCGGAATCTAAATCTAATCTCACAGGAAAGGCTCAAATCATAGAATTTAAGAAGAGTCAGTCCAATTGTACTTAAGACGGCATTGTGCCCTTTGTATTTATTTCCGATCCAATTTCTGTGTTTCATCGTCAATAAGAATGTATAAGGGCTGCAGTACACCTGAAGTGAAGCATCGGAATCTATAACTGGTCTCACAGAATGGTTCAAAACATAGCAGTTGGAAGATTCAGTCTTCTTGTCCTTAAGCCGGCATTGTGCCTTTTGTATTTAATTCCCATGCAATTTCTGTGTTTCATCGTCAATAAGGGGGCCCAACGGAAACAGTACACCTCAAGTGAAGCATCTGAATCTATAACTGGTCTTACAGGAATGGTTCAAACATACACAGTAAGAGGAGTCAGTCTTATTGTACATAAGTCGTCATTGTGCCTTTTGTATTGAATTCCGATGCAATTTATGTGTTTCATCATCAATAAGAAGGTCCAAAGAATACAGTAAACCTGAAGTGAAGCATCGGAATCTAAAACTGGTCTCACAGGAAAGGTTCAAATCGTAGACAGTATCAAGAATCAGTCTTCTTGTACATAACTCGGCATTGTGCCTTTTGTATTTAATTCCGATGCATTTTCTGTGTTTCATCGTCAATAAGTAGGTCCAAGGGTTACAGTAAACCTGAATTGAAGGATCGGAATCTAAAACTGGTCTCACAGGAAGGGTTCAAAGCATAGACAGTAACAAGACTCAGTCTTCTTGTACCTAAGTCGGCATTGTGCCTTTTGTATAGAATTCCTATGCAATTTCTGTGTGTTTCATCGTCAATAAGAAGGTCAAAAGGATACAGTGAACCTGAAGGGAAGCATTGGAATCTAAACCTGGTCTCACAGGAAATTTTCAAACCATAGGCAATAAGAAGAGTCAGTCTTCTTGTACTTAAGTCGGCATTGTGCGTTTTGTATTTAATTCAGATGTAATTTCTGTGTTTCATCGTCTACAGGAAGGTCCAAGGGATACAGTAAACCTGAATTGAAGTATTGGAATCTAAAACTGGTCTCACAGGAAATGTTCAAAACATAGAGAGTCACAAGACTCAGTTTCTTGTACTTAAGTCGGCATTGTGCCTTTTGTATTTAATTCCGATGCAATTTCTGTGTTTCATCGTCAATAAGAAGGTCCAAGGGATAGAGTAAACCTGAAGTAAAGCATTGGAATATATCCTGGTCTCACAGGAATGGCTCAAATCACAGAATGTAAGTAGAGTAAGCCTTCTTGTAGTTAAGTCGTCATTGTGCCTTTTGCATTTAATTCCGATGCAATTTCTGTGGTACTTTGTCAATAAGAAGGTCAAAGGGATACAGTAAACCTGAATTGAAGCATCGGAATCTAAAACTGGTCTCACAAGAAAGGTTCGAAACATAGACAGTCACAAGACTCAGTTTCTTGTACTTAAGTCGGCATTGTGCCCTTTGTATTTAATTCCGATTCAATTTCTGTGTTTCATCTCAATAAGAATGTCCAAGGGGTGCAGTACACCTGAAGTGAAGCATCGGAATCTAAAACTGGTCTCACAGAATGGTTCAAAACATAGCAGTTGGAAGAGTCAGTCTTCTTGTCCTTAAGCCGGCATTGTGCCTTTTGTATTTAATTCCCATGCAATTTCTGTGTTTCATCATCAATAAGAAGGTCCAAAGAATACAGTAAACCTGAAACGAAGCATCGGAATCCAAAACTGGTCTCACAGGAAAGGTTCAAATCATAGACAGTAACAAGAATCAGTCTTCTTGTACTTAACTCGGCATTGTGCCTTTTGTATTTAATTCCGATGCAATTTCTGAGTTTCATCGTCTATAAGAAGGCCCAAGGGATACAGTGAACCTGAAGGGAAGCATCGGAATCTAAACCTGGTCTCACAGGAAATGTTCAAAACATAGACAATAAGAAGAGTCAGTCTTCTTGTACTTAGGTCGGCATTGTGCCTTTGGATTTAATTCCGGTGTAATTTCTGTGTTTCATCGTCAATAAGAAGGTCCAAGGGATACAACAAAGCTGAAGTGAAGCAGCGGAATCTAAAACTGGTCTCACAGGAATGGCTGAAATCACAGAATGTAAAAAGAGTAAGCCTTCTTGTACTTAAGTCAGCATTGTGCATTTGGTATTTAATTCCGATGCAATTTCTGTGTTTCATCGTCAATAAGAGGATCCAAGGGATACAGTAAACCTGAATTGAAGCATCAGAATCTAAATCCGGTCTCACTGTAAAGGTTCAAAACATAGACAGTAAGAAGAGTCAGTCTTCTTGTACTTATGTCGGCATTGTGCCATTTGTATTCAATTCCGATGCAATTTCTGTGTTTCATCGTCGATAATAAGGTCCTAGGGAAACAGTAATCCTGAAGTGAAGCAACGGAATCTAAAACTGGTCTCACAGCTAAGATTCAAAACATAGGCAGTAAGAAGAGTCAGTCTTTTTGTACTTAAGTTGGCATTGTGCCTTATGTATTTTTTCCGATGCAATTTCTGTGTTTCATCGTCAGTAAAAAGGTCCAAGGGATACAGTGAACCTGAGGGGAAGCATCAAAATCTAAATCTGGTCTCACAGGAAAGGCTCAAATCATAGAATGTAAGAAGAGTCAGTCCAATTGTACTTAAGACGGCATTGTGCCCTTTGTATTTAATTCCGATGCAATTTCTGTGTTTCATCGTCAATAAGAACGTCCAAGGGGTGCAGTACACCAGAAGTGAAGCATCGGAATTTAAAACTGGTCTCACAGAATGGTACAAAACATAGCAGTTGGAAGATTCAGTCTTCTTGTCCTTAAGCCGGCATTGTGCCTTTTGTATTTAATTCCCATGCAATTTCTGTGTTTCATCGTCAATAAGAGGGCCCAACGGAAACAGTACACCTGAAGTGAAGCATCTGAATCTATAACTGGTCTTACAGGAAAGGTTCAAACATACACAGTAAGAGGAGTCAGTCTTCTTGTTCAGAAGTCGGCATTGTGCCTTTTGTATTGAATTCCGATGCAATTTATGTGTTTCATCATCAATAAGAAGGTCCAAAGAATACAGTAAACCTGAAGCGAAGCATCAGAATCTAAAACTGGTCTCACAGGAAAGGTTCAAATCATAGACAGTAACAAGAATCAGTCTTCTTGTACTTAACTCGGCATTGTGCCTTTTGTATTTAATTCCGATGCAATTTCTGAGTTTCATCGTCAATAAGAAGGTCCAAAGAACATAGTAAACCTGAAGCGAAGCATCGGAATCTAAAACTGGTCTCACAGGAAAGGTTCAAATCGTAGACAGTATCAAGAATCAGTCTTCTTGTACTTAACTCAGCATTGTTCCTTTTGTATTTAATTTCGATGCATTTTCTGTGTTTCATCGTTAAAACGAAGGCTCAAGGGATACAGTGAACCTGAAGGGAAGCAGCGGAATCTAAACCTGGTCTCACAGGAAATGTTAAAAGCATAGACAATAAGAAGAGTCAGTCTTCTTATACTTAAATCGGCATTGTTCCTTTTGTATTTAATTCCGATGTAATTTCTGTGTTTCATCGTCAATATGAAGGTCCAAGGGTTACAGTAAACCTAAATTGAAGCATCGGAATCTAAAACTGGTCTCACAGGAAGGGTTCAAAGCATAGACAGTAACAAGACTCAGTCTTCTTGTACTTAAGTCGGCATTGTGCCTCTTGTATAGAATTCCTATGCAATTTCTGTGTGTTTCATCGTCAATAAGAAGGTCAAAAGGATACAGTGAACCTGAAGGGAAGCATTGGAATCTAAACCTGGTCTCACAGGAAATTTTCAAACCACAGGCAATATGAAGAGTCAGTCTTCTTGTACTTAAGTCGGCATTGTGCGTTTTGTATTTAATTCCGATGTAATTTCTGCGTTTCATCGTCTATAGGAAGGTCCAAGGGATACAGTAAACCTGAATTGAAGTATTGGAATCTAAAACTGGTCTCACAGGAAATGTTCAAAACATAGACAGTCACAAGACTAGGTTTCTTGTACTTAAGTCGGCATTGTGCCTTTTGTATTTAATTCCGATGCATTTTCTGTGTTTCATCGTCAATAAGAAGGTCCAAGGGATGCAGTAAACCTGAAGTAAAGCATCGGAATCTGAACTGGTCTCACAGGAATGGCTCAAATCACAGAATGTAATAGAGTAAGCCTTCTTGTACTTAAGTCGGCATTGTGCCTTTTGCATTTAATGCCGATGCAATTTCTGTGGTACTTTGTCAATAATAAGGTCAAAGGAATACAGTAAACCTGAATTGAAGCATTGGAATCTAAAACTGGTCTCACAAGAAAGGTTCAAAAATAGACAGTCACAAGACTAAGTTTCTTGTACTTAAGTCGGCATTGTGCCCTTTGTATTTAATTCCGATGCAATTTCTGTGTTTCATCGTCAATAAGAAGGTCCAAGGGATACAGTAAACCTCAAGTGATGCATCGTAAGCTAAAACTGGTGTCCCTGGAGTGGCTCAAATCATAGAATGTAAGAAGAGTAAATCTTCTTGTACTTATGTCGGCATTGTGCCATATGTATTTAATTCCGAAGCAATTTCTGTGTTTCATCGTCAATAAGAATGTCCAAGGGATACAGTAAACCTGAAGTGAAGCATCGGAATCTAAAACTGGTCTCACAGGATAGGTTCAAAACATAGGTAGTAAGAAGAGTCACTCTTCTTGTACTTAAGTAGGCATTGTGCCTTTTGTATTTAATTCCCATGCAATATCTGTGATTCATCGTCAATAAGAAGGTCCCAGGGATACAGTAAACCAGAAGTAAAGCACCGGAATCTAAAACTAGTCTCACAGAAAAGGCTCAAATCATAGATTGTAAGAAGAGACAGGCCTCTTGTACTTAAGTCGGCATTGTGCTTTTTGTATTTAATCCCGATGCAATTTCTGTGTTTCATCGTCGATAATATGGTCCTAGGGATACAGAAAACTTGAAGTGAAGCAACGGAATCTAAAACTGGTCTCACAGCAAATATTCAAAACATCGGCAGTAAGAAGAGTCAGTCTTTTTGTACTTAAGTTGGCATTGTGCCTTATGTATTTTTTCTGATGCACTTTCTGTGTTTCATCGTCAATAAAAAGGTCCAAGGGATACAGTGAAACTCAGGGGAAGCATCGGAATCTAAATCTGGTCTCACAAGAAAGGCTCAAATCATAGAATGTAAGAAGAGTCAGTCCAATTGTACTTAAGACGGCATTGTGCCCTTTGTATTTAATTCCGATACAATTTCTGTGTTTCATCGTCAATAAGAATGGACAAGGGGTGCAGTACACCTGAAGTGAAGCATCGGAATCTAAACCTGGTCTCACAGAATGGTTCAAAACATAGCAGTTGGAAGAGTCAGTCTTCTTGTCCTTAAGCCGGCATTGTGCCTTTTGTATTTAATTCCCATGCTATTTCTGAGTTTCATCGTCAATAAGAAGGCCCAAGGGATACAGAAAACCTGAAGTGAAGCATCGGAATCCAAAACTTGTCTCACAGGAATGGCTCAAATCACAGAATGTAAGTAGAGTAAGCCTTCTTGTACTTAACAGCGCATTGTGCCTTTGGTATTTAATTCCGATGCAATTTTTGTGTTTCATCGTCAATAAGAAGGTCCAAAGAATACAGTAAACCTGAACCGAAGCATCGGAATTTAAAACTGGTATCACAGGAAAGGTTCAAAGCATTGACTATAAGAAAAATCAGTCTTCTTGTATTTAAGTCGGCATTGTGCCTTTTGTATTTAATTCCGATGCAATTTCTGTGTTTCATCGTGAATAACAATATCCAAGGGATACAGTAAACCTAAAGTGAAGCAGCGGAATCTAAAACTGGTGTCACAAGAAAGGCTCAAATCATAGAATGTAAGAAGAGGCAGTCCTCTTGTACGTAAGTCGGCATTGTGCCATTTGTATCTAATTCCGATGCAATTCCTGTGTATCATCGTCAATAAGAAGGTCCAAGGGATATAGTAAAGCTGAATTGAAGCATCGGAATCTAAATCTGGTCCCACAGGAAAGGTTCAAAGCATAGACAGTGACAAGAGTGGGTCTTCTTGTACTTAAGTCGGCATTGTGCCTTTTGTATTTAATTCCGAAGCAATTTCTGTGTTTCCTCGTCACTAAGAAGGTCGAAGGGATACATTAAACCTGAAGTAAAGCATCGGAATCTAAAACTGGTCTCGCAGGAAGGGTTCAAAGCATAGGCAGTAAGAAGCGTCAGTCTTCTCGTACTTAAGTCGGCATTGTGCCTTTTTTTATTTTTCCGGTGCAATTTCTGTCTTTAATCGTCAATAAGAAGGTCCAAGGGATACAGTGAACCTGAAGGCAATCATCGGAATCTAAAGCTGGTCTCACAGGAAAGGCTCAAATCATAGAATGTTAGAAGAGTCAGTCCAATTGTACTTAAGACGGCATTGTGCCCTTTGTATTTAATTCCGATGCAATTTCTATGTCTCATCGTCAATAATATGGTCGAAGGGATACAGAAAACCTGAAGTGAAGCATCGGAATCTAAAACCGGCCTCACAGGAAGGGTTAAATACATAGACAGTAAGAAGAGTCAGTCTTCTTGTACTTAAGTCAGCATTGTGCCTTTTGTATTCATACCGATGCAATTTCTGTGATTCATCGTCAATAAGAAGGTCCAAGGGATACAGTAAACATGAAGTGAGGCATCGATATCTAAAACTGGTCTCACAGGAAAGGCTCAAATCATAGAATGTAAGAAGAGGCAGTCCTCTTGTACTTAACTCGGCATTGTGCCTTTTGTATCTAATTCCGATGCAATTTCTGTGTTTCATCTTCAATAAGAAGGTCCAAGGGATACAGTAAACCTGAATTGAAGCATCGTAAGCTATAACTGGTCTCCCTGGAGTGGCTCAAATCATAGAATGTAAGAAGAGTGAATCTTCTTGTACTTAAGTCGGCATTGTGCCATTTGTATTTAATTCCGATGCAATTTCTGTGTTTCATCGTCAATAAGAAGGCCCAAGGGATACAGTGAACCTGAAGGGAAGGAAGCATCTTCATCTAATCCTGGTCTCACAGGAGATGTTCTAAACACAGGCAATAAGAAGAGTCAGTCTTCTTGTACTTAAATCACCATTGCGCCTTTTGTATTTAATTCCGATGTAATTTCTGTGTTTCATCGTCAATAGGATGGACCAAGGGATACAGTAAACCTGAGTTGAAGCATCAGAATCTAAAATTGGTCTCACAGGAAAGGTTCAAAACACAGACAGTAACAAGACTCAGTCTTCTTGTACTTAAGTCGGCATTGTGCCTTTTGTATTTAAATCCGATGCAATTTCTATGTTTCATCGTCAATAAGATGGTCCAAGGGATACAGAAAACCTGAAGTGAAGCATCGGAATCCAAAACTTGTCTCACAGGAATGGCTCAAATCACAGAATGTAAGTAGAGTAAGCCTTCTTGTACTTAACTCCGCATTGTGCCTTTGGTATTTCATTCCGATGCAATTTCTGTGTTTCATCGTCAATACGAAGGTCCAAAGAATACAGTAAACTTGAAGCGAAGCATCGGAATCCAAAACTGCTCGCACAGGAAAGTTTCGAAAAATTGACAATAAGAATAATCAGTCTTCTTGTATTTAAGTCGGCATTGTGCCATTTGTATTTAATTCCGATGTAATTTCTGTGTTTCATCGTCAATAAGAAGATCCAAGGGATACAGTAAACCTCAAGTGAAGCATCGGAATCTAAAACTGGCCCCACAGGAAGTTTTCAAATCATAGACAGTAACAAGAATCTGTCTTCTTGTACTTCACTTGGCATTGTGCCTTTTGTATTTAATTCCGATGCAATTTCTGTTTTTCATCGTCAATAAGAAGGTCCAAGGGATACAGTAAACCTGAGGTGAGGCATCGACATCTAAAACTGGTCTCACAGAAAAGTTTCAAATCATAGACAGTAAGAAGAGTCTGTCTTCTTGTACTTAAGTCGGCATTGTGCCTTTTGTATTTAATTCCGATGCAATTTCTGTGTTTCATCGTCAACAATAAGGTCCATGGGATACAGTAAACCTGAAGTGAAGCAACGGAACCTACAACTGGTCTCACAGCAAAGGTTCAAAGCATAGGCAGTAAGAAGGGTCATTCTAATTGTACTTAAGTTCGCATTGGGCCTTTTGTATTTTTTCTGATTCAATTTCTGTGTTTCATCGTCAATAAGAATGTCCAAGGGATACAGTTAACCTGAAGGGAAGCATCGGAATCTAAAACTGGTCTCATAGGAAAGGCTCAAATCATAGAATGTAAGAAGAGTCAGTCCAATTGTACTTAAGCCGGCGTTGTGCCTTTTGTATTTAATTCTGATGCAATTTCTGTGTTTCATCGTCAATAGGAATGTCCATGGTATACAGTAAACCTGAAGTGAAGCATCGGAATCAAAAACTGGCCTCACAGGAAATACTCAAATCATTGCAGTTAGAAGAGTCAGTCTTCTTGTACTTAAGTCGACATTGTGCGTTTTGTATTTAATTCCGATGCAATTTCTATGTTTCATCGTCAATAAGAATGTCCAAGGGATACAGTAAACATGAAGTGCAGTATCGGAATCTAAACCTGGTCTCACAGGAAAGGTTCAAAACATAGAAAGTAAGAAGAGTCGGTCTTCTTGTACTTAAGTCAGCATTGTGCCTTTTGTATTCATTCCGATGCAATTTCTGTGTTTCATCGTCACTAAGAAGGTCGAAGGGATACATTAAAGCTGAAGTAAAGCATCGGAATCTAAAATTGGTCTCGCAGGAAGGGTTCAAAGCATAGGCAGTAAGAAGCGTCAGTCTTCTTGTACTTAAGTCGGCATTGTGCCTTTTGTATTTTTTCGGATGCAATTTCTGTCTTTAATCGTCAATACGAAGGTCCAAGGGATACAGTGAACCTGAAGCCAAGCATCGGAATCTAAAGCTGGTCTCACAGGAAAGGCTCAAATCATAGAATGTAAGAAGAGTCAGTCCAATTGTACTTAAGACGGCATTGTGCCCTTTGTATTTAATTCCGATGCAATTTCTGTGTCTCAACGTCAATAAGATGGTCGAAGGGATACAGAAAACCTGAAGTGAAGCATCAGAATCTAAAACCGGCCTCACAGGAAGGGTTCAATACATAGACAGTAAGAAGAGTCAGTCTTCTTGTACTTAAGTCAGCATTGTGCCTTTTGTATTCATTCCGATGCAATTTCTGTGTTTCATCGTCAATAAGAAGGTCCAAGGGATACAGTAAACATGAAGTGAGGCATCGATATCTAAAACTGGTCTCCCTGGAGTGGCTCAAATCATAGAATGTAAGAAGAGTGAATCTTCTTGCACTTAAGTCGGCATTGTGCCATTTGTATTTAATTCCGAAGCAATTTCCGTGTTTCATCGTCAATAAGAAGGTCCAAGGGATACAATAAACCTGAAGTGAAGCATCGGAATCTAAAACTGGTCTCACAGGAAAGGTCCAAAACATAGACACTAACAAGACTCAGTCTTCTTGCACTTAAGTCGGCATTGTGCCTTTTGTATTTAATTCCGATGCAATTTCATTGTTTCGTCGTCAATAAGAAGGTCCAAGGGATACAATAAACCTGAAGTGAAGCATCGGAATCTAAAACTGGTCTCACAGGAATTTCTCAAATCACAGACTGTAAGAAGAGTAAGCCTTCTTGTACTTAAGTCGGCATTGTGCATTTGGTATTATTTCCGATGCAATTTCTGTGTTTCATCGTCAATAAGAAGGTCCAAAGAATACAGTAAACCAGAAGCGATGCATCGGAATCTAAAACTGCTCGCACAGGAAAGGTTCGAAACATTGACAATAAGAAGAATCAGTCTTCTTGTACTTAAGTCGGCATTGTACCTTTGGTATTTAATTCCGATGCAATTTCTGTGTTTCATCGTCAATAAGAAGGTCCCAGGGATACAGTAAACCCAAAGTGAAGCATCGGAATCTAAAACTGGTCTCACCGTAAAGGTTCAAAACATAGACAGTAAGAGGAGTCAGTCTTCTTGTACTTAAGTCTGCATTGTGCCTTTTGTATTCAATTCCGTTGCAATTTCTGTGTTTCATTGTCAATAAGAAATTCTAAGGGATACAGTAAACCTGAACTGAAGCATCGGAATCTAAAACTGGTCTCCCTGGAATGGCTCAAATCATAGAATGTAAGAAGAGTAAGTCTTCTTGTACTTAAGTCGGGATTGTGCCATTTGTATTTAATTCCCAAGCAATTTCTGTGTTCCACCGTCAATAAGAGGATCCAAGTGATACAGTAAACCTGAAGATAAGCAACAGAATCTAAAACCTGTCTCACTGGAAAGGTCCTGAACATAGACAGTAAGAAGAGTCAGTCTTCTTGTACTTAAGTCGGCATTGTGCCTTTTGTAGTTAATTCCGATTCAATTTCTGTGTTTCATCGTCAATATTAAGGTCCAAGGTATACAGTAAACCTGAGAAGAAGCATCGGAATCTAAAACTGGTCTCACAAAAAAGGCTCATATCATAGAATGTGAGAAGAGTCAGTCCAATTGTCCTTAAGTCGGCATTGTGCCTTTTGTATTTAGTTCCGATGCAATTTCTGTGATTCATCGTCAATAAGAAGGTCCAAGGGATACAGTAAACCTGTAGAAAAGCATCGGAATCTAATACTAGTCTCACAGAAAAGGCTCAAATCATAGAATGTAAGAAGAGACAGACCTCATGTACTTAAGTCTGCATTGTGCTTTTCGAATTTAATTCCGATGCAATTTCTGTGTTTCATCCTCAATAAGTGGATCCGAGGGATACAGTAAACCTGAATTGAAGCATTGGAATCTAAAACTGGTCTCACCGTAAAGGTTCAAAACATAGACAGTAAGAGGAGTCAGTCTTCTTGTACTTAAGTCTGCATTGTGCCTTTTGTATTCAATTCCGATGCAATTTCTGTGTTTCTAGGTCCTAGGGATACAGTAAACCTTAAGTGAAGCATCGGAATCTAAAACTGGTCTCACAGGAGAGGTTCAAAACATAGCCAGTAACAAGACCCAGTCTTCTTGTACTTAAGTCGGCATTGTGCTTTTTGTATTTTTTCCGATGCAATTTCTGTGTTTAATCGTCAATAAGAAGGTCCAAGGGATACAGTGAACCTGAAGGCAAGCATCGGAATCTAAAGCTGGTCTCACAGGATAGGCTCAATTCATAGAATGTAAGAAGAGTCAGTCCAATTGTACTTAAGAGGGCATTGTGCCCTTTGTATTTAATTCCGATGCAATTTCTGTGTTTCATCGTCAATAAGAATGTCCAAGGGATACAGTAAACCTGAAGTGAAGCATCGGAATCTAAAACTGGTCTCACAGAAAGGTTCAAAACATAGCAGTTAGAAGAGTCAGTCCTCTTGTCCTTAAGCCGGCATTGTGCCTTTTGTATTTAATTCCGATGCAATTTCTGTATTTCATCGTCAATAAGAAGGTCCAGGGGTTACAGTACACCTGAAGTGAAGTATCGGAATCTATCACTGGTCTTACAGGAAAGGTTCAAACATACACAGTAAGATGAGTCAGTCTTCTTGTACATAAGTCGGCGTTTTGCCTTTCGAATTTAATTCCGATGCAATTTCTGTGTTTCATCGACAATAAGAAGGTCCAAGGGATACAGTAAACCTGAAGTGAAGCATCGGAATCTAAAACTGGTCTCACAGGAATGGCTCAAATCACAGAATGTAAGAAGAGTAAGCCTTCTTGTACTTAAGTCGGCTTTGTGCCTTTGGTATTTAATTCCGTAGCAATATCTGTGTTTCATCGTCAATGAGACCGTCCAAGGGATACGCTCAACCTGAAGTGAAGCATCAGAATCTAAAACCCTTCTAGCAGGAGAGGTTCAAAACGTAGACAGTAAAAACAGTCAGTCTCCTTGTACTTAAGTCGGCATTGTGCCTTTTGTATTTAATACCGATGCAATTTCTATGTTTCATCGTCAATAAGATGGTCCAAGGGATACAGAAAACCTGAAGTGAAGCATCGGAATCTAAAACTGGCTTCACAGGAATGGCACAAATCGTAGAATGTAAGAAGAGTCAGTCCTCTTGTACTTAAGTCGGCATTGTGCCTTTTGTATTTAATCCGTATGCAATTTCTGTATTTCATCGTCAATAAGAAGGTCCAAGGGATACAGTAAACCTGAAGTGAAGCATCGGAATCTAAAACTGGTCTCACAGAAAGGTTCAAAACATAGCAGTTAGAAGAGTCAGTCTTCTTGTCCTTAAGCCGGCATTGTGCCTTTTGTATTTAATTCCGAAGCAATTTCTGTGTTTCATCGTTAATAAGAAGGTCCAACGGATACATTAAACCGGAAGTGTAGCATCGGAATCTAAAACTGGTCTCACAGGAAAGGTTCAAATCATAGACAGTAAGAAGAATCAGTTTTCTTGTCCTTAAGTCGGCATTGAGCCTTTTGTATTTAATTCCGATGCAATTTCTTGATTCATCGTCAACATGAAAGTCCAAGGGATACAGTAAACCTGAAGTGAAGCATCGGAACCTAAACCTGGTCTCACAGCTAAGGTTCAAAGCATAGACAGTAAGAAGGGTCAGTCTTCTTGCAATTAAGTTGGCATTGCGCCATTTGTATTTTTTCTGTTTCGATTTCTGTGTTTCATCGTCAATAAGAAGGACTGAGTGATACAGTACACCTGAAGTGAAGCATCGGAATGTATAACTGGTCTTACAGGAAAGGTTCAAACATACACAGGAAGATGAGTCAGTTTTCTTGTACATAAGTCGGCATTGTGCCTTTTGTATTGAATTCAGATGCAATTTCTGTGTTTCATCGTCAATAAGTAGGTCCAAGGGATACAGTGAACCTCAAGGGAAGCGTCGGAATCTAAAGCTGGTCTCACCGGAAATGTTCAAAACATAGACAATAAGGAGAGTCAGTCATCTTGTACTTAAGTCGGCATTGTGCCTTTTGTATTTAATTCCCATGCAATTTCTGTGTTTCATCGTCAATAAGAAGGTGCAGGGGATACAGGAAACCTGAAGTGAAGCATCGGAGTCTAAAACTGGTCTCACAGGATAGGCTCAAGTCAGAGAATGTAAGAAGGGTCAGTCTACTTGTACTTATCTTGGCATTGTGCCCTTTGTATTTAACTCCAATGCAATTTCTGTGTTTCATCGTCAATAAGAAGGTCCAGGGGATACAGTAAACCTGAATTGAAGCATCGGAATCTAAAACTGGTCGCACAGGAAAGGTTCAAAACATAGACACTAACAAGACCCAGTCTTCTTGTACTTAAGTCGGCATTGTGCCTTTTGTATTTAATTCCGATGCAATTTCGGTGTTTCATCGTCAATAAGAGGGTCCAAGGGATACAATAAACCTGAAGTGAAGCATCGGAATCTAAAACTGGTCTCACAGGAATTTCTCAAATCACAGAATGTAAGAAGAGTAAGCCTTCTTGTACTTAAGTCGGCATTGTGCATTTGGTATTATTTCCGATGCAATTTCTGTGTTTCATCGTCAATAAGAAGGTCCAAAGAATACAGTAAACCTGAAGCGAAGCATCGGAATCTAAAACTGCTCGCACAGGAAAGGTTCAAAACATTGACAATAAGAAGAATCAGTCTTCTTGTACTTAAGTCGACATTGTGCCTTTGGTATTTAATTCCGATGCAATTTCTGTGTTTCATCGTCAATAAGAAGGTCCAAGGGATACAGTAAACCCGAAGTGAAGCATCGGAATCTAAAACTGGTCTCACAGGTAAGGCTCAAATCATTG
This sequence comes from Schistocerca americana, assembly GCF_021461395.2. Lineage (NCBI taxonomy): Eukaryota > Metazoa > Arthropoda > Insecta > Orthoptera > Acrididae > Schistocerca > Schistocerca americana. The sequence continues at coordinate 63,570,566 of NC_060125.1, forward strand.
AATGTAAGAAGAGGCAGTCGTCTTGTACGTAAGTCGGCATTGTGCCTTTTGCATTTAATTCCGTTGCAATTTCTGTGTTTCATTGTCGATAAGAAGGTCTAAGGGATACAGTAAACCTGAATTGAAGCTATGGAATCTAAAACTGGTCTCCCTGGAATGGCTCAAATCATAGAATGTAAGAAGAGTAAGTCTTCTTGTACTTAAGTCGGGATTGTGCCATTTGTATTTAATTCCCAAGCAATTTCTGTGTTCCACCGTCAATAAGAGGATCCAAGGGATACAGTAAACCTGAAGATAAGCAACAGAATCTAAAACCTGTCTCACTGGAAAGGTCCTGAACATAGACAGTAAGAAGAGTCAGTCTTCTTGTACTTAAGTCGGCATTGTGCCTTTTGCACTTAATCCGTATGCAATTTCTGTATTTCATCGTCAATAAGAAGGTCCAAGGGATACAGTAAACCTGAAGTGAAGCATCGGAATCTAAAACTTGTCTAACAGGAAAGGCTCAAAACATTGACAGTAGGAAGAGGCAGTCTTCTTGTACTAAAGTCGGCATTGTGCCTTTTGTATTTAATTCCGAAGCAATTTCTGTGTTTCATCGTTAATAAGAAGGTCCAACGGATACATTAAACCGGAAGTGTAGCATCGGAATCTAAAACTGGTATCACAGGAAAGGTTCAAATCATAGACAGTAAGAAGAATCAGTTTTCTTGTACTGAAGTCGGCATTGTGCCTTTTGTATTTAATTCCGATGCAATTTCTTGATTCATCGTCTACAAGAAAGTCCAAGGGATACAGTAAACCTGAAGTGAAGCATCGGAACCTAAACCTGGTCTCACAGCTAAGGTTCAAAGCATAGACAGTAAGAAGGGTCAGTCTTCTTGCAATTAAGTTGGCATTGCGCCATTTGTACTTTTTGCCGTTTCGATTTCTGTGTTTCATCGTCAATAAGAAGGACCGAGTGATACAGTCCACCTGAAGTGAAGCATTGGAATGTATAACTGGTCTTACAGGAAAGGTTCAAACATACACAGGAAGAAGAGTCAGTTTTCTTGTACATAAGTCGGCATTGTGCCTTTTGTAATGAATTCAGATGCAATTTCTGTGTTTCATCGTCAATAAGTAGGTCCAAGGGATACAGTGAACCTGAAGGGAAGCGTCGGAATCTAAAGCTGGTCTCACAGGAAATGTTCAAAACATAGACAATAAGGAGAGTCAGTCATCTTGTACTTAAGTCGGCATTGTGCCTTTTGTATTTAATTCCCATGCAATTTCTGTGTTTCATCGTCAATAAGAAGGTGCAGGGGATACAGGAAACCTGAAGTGAAGCATCGGAGTCTAAAACTGGTCTCACAGGATAGGCTCAAGTCAGAGAATATAAGAAGGGTCAGTCTACTTGTACTTATCTTGGCATTGTGCCCTTTGTATTTAACTCCAATGCAATATCTGTTTTTCATCGTCAATGAGAAGGTCCAGGGGATACAGTAAACCTGAATTGAAGCATCGGAATCTAAAACTGGTCGCACAGGAAAGGTTCAAAGCATAGTCAGTAACAAGACCCAGTCTTCATGTACTTAAGTCGGCATTGTGCCTTTTGTATTTAATTCCGATGCAATTTCTGTGTTTCATCGTCAATAAGTAGGTTCAAGGGATACAGTGAACCTGAAGGGAAGCGTCTGAATCTAAAACCGGTCTAGCAGGAAAGGTTCAAAACATAGACAATAAGAACAGTTAGTCTTCTTGTACTTAAGTCAGCATTGTGCCTTTTGTATTTAATTCGTATGCAATTTCTGTGTTTCATCGTCAATAAGAAGGTCCAAGGGATACAGTAAACCTGAAGTGAAGCATCGGAATCTAAAACTGGTCTCACAGGAACGGCTCAAATCATAGAATGTAAGAAGAGTCAGTGCAATTGTACTTAAGTCGGAATTGTGCCTTTTGTATTAAATTCCGAAGCAATTTCTGTGTTTCATCGTCACTAAGAAGGTCGAAGGGATACAGTAAACCTGAAGTGAAGCATCGGAATCTAAAACTGCTCTCACAGGAAGGGTTCAAAACACTGGCATTAAGAAGAGACAGTCTTCTTGTACTTAAGTCGGCATTGTGCCTTTTGTATTTACTTCCGATGCAATTACTGTGTTTCACCGTGTATAACAATATCCAAGGTTTACAGTAAACCTGAAGTGAAGCATCGGAATTTAAAACTGGTCTCACAGGTAAGGCTCAAATCATATAATGTAAGAAGAGGCAGTCCTCTTGTACTTATGTCGGCATTGTGCCATTTGTATCTAATTCCGAAGCAATTTCTGTCTATCATCGTCTGTAAGAAGGTCCCGGGGATACCGTAAACCTGACTTGAAGCATCGGAATCTAAAACTGGTCTCACAGGAAAGGTTCAAATCATAGACAGTGACAAGAGTCAGTCTTCTTGTACTTAACTCGGCGTTGTGCCTTTTGTATTTAATTCCGATGCAAATTCTGTGTTTCATCGCCAATAAGAAGGTTCAAGGGATACATTAAACCTGAGGTGAGGCATCAATATCTAAAACTGGACTCACAGGAAAGTTTCAAATCATAGACAGTAAGAAGAGACGGTCTTCTAGTACTTAAAACGGCATTGTGCCTTTTGTATTTAATTCCGATGCAATTTCTGTGTTTCATCGTCAATAAGAAGGTCCGAAGGATACAGTACACCTGAAGTGAAGCATCGGAATGTATAACTGGTCTTACAGGAAAGGTTCAAACATACACAGTAGGAAGAGTCAGTCTTCTTGTAAATATGTCGGCATTGTGCCTTTTGTATTGAATTCCGATGCAATTTCTGTGTTTCATCGTCAATAAGTCGGTCCAAGGGATACAGTGAACCTGAAGTGAAGCGTCGGAATCTTAAGCTGGTCTTACAGGAAATGTTCAAAACATAGACAATAAGAAGAGTCAGTCTTCTTGTACTTAAGTCGGCATAGTGCCATTTGTATTTAATTCCCATGCAATTTCTGTGTTTCATCGTCAATAAGAATGTCCAGGGGCTACAGGAAACCTGAAGTGAAGCATCGGAGTCTAAAACTGGTCTCACAGGAAAGGCTCAAATCATAGAATGTAAGAAGGGTCAGTCTACTCGTACTTAAGTCGGCATTGTGCCTTTTGTATTTAATTCCGATGCAATTTCTGTGTTTCATCGTCAATAGGAAGGTCCAAGGTATACAGTGAACCTGAAGGGAAGCATCGGAATCTAAAACTGGTCTCACAGGAAAGGCTCAAATCATAGAATGTAAGAAGAGTCAGTCCAATTGTACTTAAGACGGCATTGTGCCTCTAGTTTTTAATTCCGATGCAATTTCTGTGTTTCATCGCCAATAAGAATGTCCAAGGTATACAGTAAACCTGAAGTGAAGCATCGGAATCTAAAACTGGTCTCCAGGAAAGGCTCAAATCATAGAATGTAAGAAGAGTAAGGCCTCTTGTACTTAAGATGGCATTGTGCCTTTTGTATTTAATTCCGATGGAATTTCTGTGTTTCATCGACAATAAGAATGTCCAAGGGATACAGTAAACTTGAAGTGAAGCATCGGAATCTAAAACTGGTCTCACAGGAAAGGTTCAACACATAGCAGTTAGAAGAGTCAGTCTTCTTGTACTTAAGTCGGCATTGGGCCTATTGTATTTTATTCCGATGCCATTTCTGTATTTCATCGTCAATAAGGGGATCCAAGGGATACAGTAAACCTGAAGTGAAGCAACGGAATATAAACCGGTCTCACTGGAAAGGTTCAAAACATAGACAGTAAGAAGAGGCAGTCTTCTTGTACTTAAGTCGGCATTGTGCCTTTTGTATTTAATTCCGATGCAATTTCTGTGTTTCATCGTCGATAATAAGGTCCAAGGGATACAGTAAACCTGAGGTGAGGCATTGATATCTAAAACTGGTCTCACAGGAAAGGTTCAAAACATAGACAGTAAGAAGTGTCAGTCTTCTTGTACTTAAGTCGGCATTGTGCCTTTTGTATTTAATTCCGATGCAATTTCTGTGTTTCATCGTCGATAATAAGGTCCAAGGGAAACAGTAAACCTGAAGTGAAGCATCTGAATCAAAACTTTTCTCACAGCAAAGGTTCAAGACATAGAAAGTAAGAAGAGTCAGTCGTCTTAAGCCGGCATTGTGCCTTTTGTATTTTTTCCCATGCAATTTCTGTGTTTCATCGTCAATAAGAAGGTCCAAGGGATACAGTGAACCTGAACGGAAGCATGGGAATCTAAAACTGGTCTCAAAGGAAAGGCTCAAATCATAGAATGTAAGAAGAGTCAGTGCAATCGTACTTTAGCCGGCATTGTGCATTTTGTATTTAATTCTGATGCAATTTCTGTGTTTCATCGTCAATAAGAATGTCCAAGGGATACAGTGATCCTGAAGGGAAGCATCGGATTCTAAAACTGGTCTCACAGGAAAGGTTCAAAACATAGCAGTTAGAAAGGTCAGCCTTCTTGTACTTAAGTCGGAATTGTGCCTTTTGATTCTAATTCCGATGCAATTTCTGTGTTTCATCGTCAATAAGAAGGTCCAAGGGATACAGTAAACATGAAGTGAAGCATCGGAATTAAAAACTGGTCTCACAGGTAAGGCTCAAATCATAGAAAGTAAGACCATGCGGTCCTCTTATACTTAAGTCAGCATTGTGCCTTTTGTATTTAATTCGATGCAATTTCTGTGTTTCATCGTCACTAAGACGGTCGAAGGGATACAGTAAACCTGAAGTGAAGCATCGGAATCTAAATCTGGTCTCACTGGAAGGGTTCAAAGCATTGGCATTAAGAAGAGTCAGTCTTCTTGTTTTTAAGTCGGCATTGTGCCTTTTGCATTTAATTCCGATTCAATTTCTGTGATTCATTGCCAATAAGAATGTCCAAGGACACAGTAACACTGATGTGAAGCATCGGAATCTAAAACTGGTCTCACAGGAGAGGTTCAAAACATAGCATGTAGAAAAGTCAGTCTTCTTGCACTTGAGTCGGTATTGTGAGTTTTGTATTTAATTCCGATGCAATTTTTGTGTTTCATCGTCAATAAGAGGATCCAAGGGATACAGTAAACCTGAAGTGTAGGAACGGAATCTAAAACCGGTCTCACTGGAAAGGTTCAAATCATAGACAGTAAAAGGAGTCAGTCTTCTTGTACTTAAGTCGGCATTGTGTCTTTTGTATTTAATTCCGGTGTAATTTCTATGTTTCATCGTCAATAAGAGGGTCCAAGGGACACAGATAACCTGAAGTGAAGCATCGGAATCTAAATCCGGTCTCACAGGAAGGGTTCACAACATAGACATTAAGAAGAGTCAGTCTTCCTGTACTTAAGTCGGCATAGTGCCTTTTGTATGTAATTCCGATGCAATTTCTGTGTTTCATCGTCGATAATAAGGTCCAAGGGATACAGTAAACCTGAAGTGAAGCATCGGAACCTAAAACTTTTCTCACAGCATAGGTTCAAGGCATAGACAGGAAGAAGAGTCAGTCGTCTTGTACTTAAGCCGGCATTGTGCCTTTTGTATTTTTTCCGATGCAATTTCTGTGTTTCATCGTCAATTAGAAGGTCCAAGGGATACAGTGAACCAGAAGGGAAGCATGGGAATCTAAAACTGGTCTCACAGGAAAGGCTAAAATCATAGAATGTAAGAAGAGTCAGTGCAATTGTACTTAAGTCGGAATTGTGCCTTTTGTATTAAATTCCGAAGCAATTTCTGTGTTTCATCGTCAATAAGAATGTCCAAGGGATACAGTAAACCTGAAGGGAAGCATCGGAATCTAAAACTGGTCTCACAGAATAGGTTCAAAACATAGCAGTTAGAAAAGTCAGCCTTCTTGTGCTTAAGTAGGCATTGTGCCTTTTTATTTGAATTCCGATGCAAATTCTGTGTTTCATCGTCAATAAGAAGGTCCAAGGGATACAGTAAACATGAAGTGAAGCATCGGAATTTAAAACTGGTCTCACAGGTAAGGCTCAAATCATAGAATGTAAGAACATGTAGTCCTCTTATACTTATGTCAGCATTGTGCCTTTTGTATTTAATTCCGATGCAATTTCTGTGTTTCATCGTCACTAAGAAGGTCGAAGGGATACAGTAAACCTGAAGTGAAGCATCGGAATCTAAAACTGCTCTCACAGGAAGGGTTCAAAACATTGGCATTAAGAAGAGACCGTCTTCTTGTACTTAAGTCGGCATTGTGCCTTTTGTATTTACTTCCGATGCAATTACTGTGTTTCACCGTGTATAACAATATCCAAGGTTTACAGTAAACCTGAAGTGAAGCATCGGAATCTAAAACTGGTCTCACAGGTAAGGCTCATATCATATAATGTAAGAAGAGGCAGTCCTCTTGTACTTATGTCGGCATTGTGCCTTTTGTATCTAATTCCGATGCAATTTCTGTGTATCATCGTCAATAAGAAGGTCCAGGGGATACCGTAAACCTGAGTTGAAGCATCGGAATCTAAAACTGGTCCCACAGGAAAGGTTCAAATCATAGACAGTGACAAGAGTCAGTCTTCTTGTACTTAACTCGGCATTGTGCCTTTTGTATTTAATTCCGATGCAATTTCTGTGTTTCATCGTCAATAAGAAGGTCCGAGGGATACAGTACACCTGAAGTGAAGCATCGGAATGTATAACTGGTCTTACAGGAAAGGTTCAAACATACACAGTAGGAAGAGTCAGTCTTCTTGTACATATGTCGGCATTGTGCCTTTTGTATTGAATTCCGATGCAATTTCTGTGTTTCATCGTCAATAAGTCGGTCCAAGGGATACAGTGAACCTGAAGGGAAGCGTCGGGATCTAAAGCTGGTCTCACAGGAAATGTTCAAAACACAGACAGTAAGAAGAGTCAGTCTTCTTGTACTTAAGTCGGCATTGTGCCTTTTGTATTTAATTCCCATGCAATTTCTGTGTTTCATCGTCAATAAGAAGGTCCAGGGGATACAGGAAACCTGAAGTGAAGCATCGGAGTCTAAAACTGGTCTCACAGGAAAGGCTCAAATCATAGAATGTAAGAAGGGTCAGTCTACTTGTACTTAAGTCGGCATTGTGCCTTTTGTATTTAATTCCGATGCAATTTCTGTGGTTCATCGGCAATAAGAAGGTCCAAGGTATACAGTGAACCTGAAGGGAACCATCGGAATCTAAAACTGGTCTCACAGGAAAGGCTCAAATCATAGAATGTAAGAAGACTCAGTCCAATTGTACTTAAGACGGCATTGTGCCTCTAGTTTTTAATTCCGATGCAATTTCTGTGTTTCATCGCCAATAAGAATGTCCAAGGTATACAGTAAACCTGAAGTGAAGCATCGGAATCTAAAACTGGTCTCCAGGAAAGGCACAAATCATAGAATGTAAGAAGAGTAAGGCCTCTTGTACTTAAGATGGCATTGTGCCTTTTGTATTTAATTCCGATGGAATTTCTGTGTTTCATCGACAATAAGAATGTCCAAGGGATACAGTAAACCTGAAGTGAAGCATCGGAATCTAAAACTGGTCTCACAGGAAAGGTTCAAAACATAGCAGTTAGAAGAGTCAGTCTTCTTGTACTTAAGTCGGCATTGGGCCTATTGTATTTTATTCCGATGCCATTTCTGTACTTCATCGTCAATAAGAGGATCCAAGGGATACAGTAAACCTGAAGTGAAGCAACGGAATCTAAAACCGGTCTCACTGGAAAGGTTCAAAACATAGACAGTAAGAAGAGACAGTCTTCTTGTACTTAAGTCGGCATTGTGTCTTTTGTATTTAATTCCGATGCAATTTCTGTGTTTCATCGTCTGTAATAAGGTCCAAGGGATACAGTAAACCTGAAGTGAAGCATCTGAATCAATCTTTTCTCACTGCAAAGGTTCAAGACATAGAAAGTAAGAGGAGTCAGTCGTCTTGTACTTAAGCCGGCATAGTGCCTTTTGTATTTTTTCCCATGCAATTTCTGTGTTTCATCGTCAATAAGAAGGTCCAAGGGATACAGTGAACCTGAAGGGAAGCATGGGAATCTAAAACTGGTCTGAAAGGAAAGGCTCAAATCATAGAATGTGAGAAGAGTCAGTGCAATTGTACTTAAGCCGGCATTGTGCATTTTGTATTTAATTCCGATGCAATTTCTGTGTTTCATCGTCAATAAGAATGTCCAAGGTATACAGCAAACCTGAAGTGAGGCATCGGAATCTAAAACTGGTCTCACAGGTAAGGTTCAAAACATAGCAGTTAGAAGAGTCAGTCTTTTTGTACTTAAGTCAGAATGGTGCCTTTTGTATTTAATTCCGATGCAATTTCTATGTTTCATCGTCAATAAGAGGGTCCAAGGGACACAGAAAACTTGAAGTGAAGCATCGGAATCTAAAACTGGTCTCACAGGAAAGGTTCAAAACATAGACATTAAGAAGAGTCAGTCTTCTCGTACTTATGACGGCACTATGCCTTTTGTATTTAATTCCGACGCAATTTCTGTGTTTCATCGTCAATAAGAGGATCCAAGGGATACAGTAAACCTGAAGTGTAGCAACGGAATCTAAAACCGGTCTCACTGGAAAGGTTCAAGTCATAGACAGTAAGAAGAGTCAGTCTTCTTGTACTTAAGTCGGCATTTTGTCTTTTGTATTTAATTCCGGTGCAATTTCTATGTTTCATCGTCAATAAGAGGGTCCAAGGGACACAGAAAACTTGAAGTGAAGCATCGGAATCTAAAACTGGTCTCACAGGAAAGGTTCAAAACATAGACATTAAGAAGAGTCAGTCTTCTCGTACTTATGACGGCACTATGCCTTTTGTATTTAATTCCGACGCAATTTCTGTGTTTCATCGTCAATGAGAACGTCCAAGGGAAACAGTAAAATTGAGGTGAGGCATCGATATCTAAAACCGGTCTCACAGGAAAGGTTCAAAGCATAGACAGTAAGAAGAGTCAGTCTTCTTGTACTTAAGACGGCATTGTGCCTTTTGTATTTAATTCCGATGCAATTTCTGTGTTTCATCGTCGATAATATGGTCCAAGGGATATAGTTAACCTGAAGTGAAGCATCGGAATCTAAAACTGGTCTCACAGCAAAGGTTCAAAACATAGACAGTAAGAAAAGTCAGTCTTCTTGTACTTAAGTCGGCATTGTGCCTTTTGTATTTTTTCCGATGCAATTTCTGTGTTTCATCGTCAATAAAAAGGTCCAAGGGATACAGTGAACCTAATGGGAAGCATCGGAGTCTAAAGCTGGTCTCACATGAAAAGCTCAAATCATAGAATGTAATAAGGGTCAGTCCAATTGTACTTAAGACGGCATTTTGCCCTTTGTATTTAATTCTAATGCAATTTCTGTGTTTCATCGTCAATAAGAACGTCCAAGGGATACAGTACACCTGAAGTGAAGCATCGGAATCTATAACTGGTCTTACAGGAAAGGTTCAAACACACACAGTAAGAAGAGTCAGTCTTCTTGTACATAAGTCGACGTTGTGATTTTTGTATTGAATTCCGATGCAATTTCTGTGTTTCATCGTCAGTACGAAGGTCCAAGGTATGCAGTGAACCTGAAGGGAAGCGTCGGAATCTACACCTGGTCTCACAGGAATTCTCAATTCATAGAATGTAAGAAGGGTCAGTCTCATAGTACTTAAGTCGGCATTGTGCATTTTGTATTTAATTCCGCTGTAATTTCTGTGTTTCATTGTCAACAAGAAGGTCCAAGAAATAGAGTAAACCTGAATTGAAGCATCGGAATCTGAAACTGGCCTCACAGGAAAGGTTCAAAACATAGACAGTAACAAGAGTCAGTCTTCTTGTACTTCAGTCGGCATTGTGCCTTTTGTATTTAATTCCGATGCAATTTCTGTGTTTCATCGTCAATAAGAAGGTCCAAGGGATACAGTAAACCTGAAGTGATGCAACGGAATCTAAAACCGGTGTCACTGGATGGGTTCAAAACATCGACAGTAAGACAAGTCAGTCTTCTTGTACTTAAGTCGGCATTGTGCCTTTTGTATTTAATTCCGGTGCAATTTCTATGTTTCATCTTCAATAAGAGGGTCCTAGGGACGCAGAAAACCTGAAGTGAAGCAGCGGAATCTAAAACTGGTCTCACAGGAAAGGTTCAAATCATAGACATTAAGTAGAGTCAGTCTTCTTGTACTTAAGTCGGCATTGTGCCTTTTGTATTTAATTCCGATGCAATTTCTGTGTTTCATCGTCAATAAGAGGATCCAAGGGATACAGTAAACCTGAAGTGAAGCAACGTATTCTAAAACCGGTCTCACTGGAAAGGTTCAAAACATAGACAGTAAGAAGAGTCAGTCTTCTTGTACTTAAGTCGGCATTGTGCCTTTTGTCTTTAATTCTGGTGCAATTTCTATGTTTCATCGTCAATAAGAGGGTCCAAGGGATACAGAAAACCTGAGGTGATGCATCGATATCTAAAACTCGTCTCACAGTAAAGGTTGAATACATAGACAGTAAGAAGAGTCAGTCTCCTTGTACTTAAGTCGGTATTGTGCCTTTTGTATTTAATTGCGATGCAATTTCTGTGTTTCATTGTCAATAAGAAGGTCCAAAGGATACAGTACACCTGAAGCGAAGTATCGGAATCTAAAACTGGTCTCACAGGAAAGGTTCAGAGCATAGACAATAAGAAGAGTCGGTCTTCTTGTACTCATGTATGCATTGTGCCTTTAGTATTTAATTCCGATGCAATTTCTGTGTTTCATCGTCAATAAGAACGTCCAAGGGATACAGTAAACCTGAAGTGAAGCATCGGAATTTAAAACTGGTCTCACAGGAAAGGCTCAAATCATAGAATGTAAGAACATACAGTCCTCTTATACTTATGTCGGCATTGTACCTTTTGTCTTTAATTCCGATGCAATTTCTGTGTTTCATCGTCGATAATAGGGTTCAAGGGATACAGTTAACCTGAAGTGAAGTATCGGAATCTAAAACTGGTCTCACAGCAAAGATTGAAAACATAGTCAGTAAGAAGAGTCAGTCTTCTTGTACGTAAGTCGACATTGTGCCTTTTGTATTTTTTCCGATGCAATTTCTGTGTTTCATCGTCAATAAGAAGGTCCAAGGGATACAGTGAACCTGAAGGGAAGCATCGGAATCTAAAACTGGTCTCACAGGAAAGGCTCAAATCATAGAATGTAAGAAGAGTCAGTCCAATTGTACTTAGGTCGGCATTGTGCCTTTTGTATTTAATTCCGATGCAATTTCTGTGTTTCATCGTCATTACGAATGTCCAAGGGATACAGTAAACCAGAAGTGAAGCATTGGAATCTAAAACTGGTCTCACAGGAGTGGTTCAAAACATAGCAGTTACAAGAGTCAGTCTTCTTATACTTAAGTCGGCATTGTGCCATTTGTATTTAATTCCGATGCAATTTCTGTGTTTCATCGTCAATAGAGAGGTCCAAGGGATACAGTACACCTGAAGTGAAGCATCGGAATCTAGAACTGGTCTTACAGGAAAGGTTCAAACATACACAGTAAGAAGAGTCAGTCTTCTTGTACTTAAGTCGGCATTGTGCCTTTTGTATTTAATTCCGATGCAATTTCTGTGTTTCATTGTCAATAAGACGTTCCAAGGGATACAGTACACCTGAAGCGAAGCATCGGAATCTAAAACTGGTCTCACAGGAAAGGTTCAAAACATCGACAATTAGAAGATTCGGTCTTCTTGTACTTAAGTAGGCATTGTGCCTTTAGTGTTTAATTCCGATGCAATATCTGTGTTTCATCGTCAATAAGAAGGTCCAAGGGATACAGTAAACCTGAAGTGAAGCATCGGAATCTGAAACTGGTCTCACGGGAAAGGCTCATATCATAGAATGTAAGAAGAGTCAGTCCTCTTGTACTTAAGTCGGCATTGTGCCTTTTGTATTTAATTCCGATGCAATTTCTGTGCTTCATCGTCAATAAGAAGGTCCAAGGGATACAGTAAACCTGAAGTGAAGCATCGGAATCTAAAACTGGTCTCGCAGGATAGGCTAAAATCATAGAATGTAAGAAGAGTTAGTCCTCTTGTACTTAAGTCGTCATTGTGACTTTTGTATTTAATTCCGATGCAATTTCTGTGTTTCATCGTCATTAAGAAGGTCCAAGGGTACAGTAAACCTGAAGTGAAGCATCTGAATCTAAAACTGGTCTCACAGGGTTATGCATCCCTTGGTCCTTCTTATTGATGATGAAACACAGAAATTGCATCGGAATTAAATAAAAAAGGCACAATGCCGACTTAAGTACAAGAGGACTGACTCTTCTTACATTCTATGATTTGAGCCTTTCCTGTGAGACCAGTTTTAGATTCCGATGCTTCACTTCAGGTTTACTGTATCCCTTGGACCTTCTTATTGACGATGAAACACAGAAATTGCAACGGAATTAAATACAAAAGGCACAATGCCGACTGAAGTACAAGAAGACTGGCACTTCTTACTGTCTATGTTTTGAACCGTTCCTGTGAGACCAGTTTTAGATTCCGATGCTCTAATTCCTTCTTAGCGCTTTGGTCCAAGTTTGAGCCGCTATCGCCAGATCTGGTTGAGAGATTGGGTCTGTTTTTTTTTTCTTTATTGTGATTTTCACCACCATATACAAAGGCGGACAGTCAGCAGCATAGTACACCGCTCTTCAGCCTTGAGTTTTACAATGATGCATAAAAGAACCATTACAGATCATACGATACGCAAGACATTTATTCTGATGAAGGACCACATATACTTCTGGGGCAATATCAGGTATCATCGTAAAATCATAGCCAATTAATTACAGCTTAAAGGGCCACAACACCATACGAGTGAGCACCTACTTAGCTACACCTAACTTGTGACAAGTGCACTCTGTTGACCTTCTGTTTTTGCAGATTTTTATCCAGGAGAGTAACCTGTGTCACGAGTCTCAGGATCTGTCCCGGCCCAGTAAACTGGGGCAATATTTTGTGTGAAATCATATCCATGTACCTACTAGCCATATGTTTCGAATATAAACTTTAAGTACAGGCCAAAGAAAACTTGGTTGCCTTCCTCTGTTATATTTGCATTCCTCCCTTTGATGAGCGATTTGGATGTTGGTCTTTGTGGATATGGTGTTTTAACCTCCCCACAAAATTCTTTCAAATTTGTAACCTCCCTACAAAATTCTTTTCACATTTAGTGTAACATCAAAACAGAAAATATTAACATAAATAATATTCACGTTTATTGTAACCTCAATAGTAAAAATTCCTAAACCTCAAACAGTAAAAAATTATAATTATGTCGTTCACATTCATTGTAACATCCCAACAAAAAAAAAAAATTCAATAACCTGGTGATAATACAATGTAACTAACCTCTCAATTAAATTGTCACTCACTTATAACTTTTCAATAATTGACTGTGAATTTAACCTGGTAAATTTTGGACATCAGCAGTGCTGCGTCATGGCCCTGAAAGATCATTCTGAATTTTAAAAAAAGCAAAATTCTTACCTCAATGGAGTCGCCGGATAACGCATATATAACTGCTCTTAAAATAATGTTTTCTGGCACAGCCCTGTGCAATGCTGGCCGATAGATTTGTCATTTATGAAAGGGAAACAACTGATTTTTCTTTTGCAATAATCGGGATGATCATGGATTGGAGAAATTAGTAAATTCTTTAAACTGAAATGGTTGTTAAAAATTACTTTATATGAGAAAGATTATTATTTGGACATTTTTAAAATATTTACATGGGACTTGAGATAACATTACTACGTATCCGCGAGGCTGCTTTTTACCTTATACAATAATACTCAGGCTCCGACATCGCTGCACTGCAACTGGCCCAGCCAACACGATACACCAGACCAGACCAGAGCAGACAGTAGACTAGCCACAACTTACTGCTACAGCTACACAGTTCCTACTGCAGTCAACACTACTCTCTGGTCAAAGATTCTCTTATACCTTGCATATCGCAACGCATGAGCAATACATCGAAACTACTTCTGCTCGGACCTCTTACATAACCCTCCACTGTGGTGGGGGGGGGGGGGGGGGATTTGGCAGCGATGGTGAGTCAATTGGACTTGCCATGAGCAACAAATTTTTCTATAATCTACTTAATTAACTAAATGGCTCTGAGCACTATGGGACTCAACTGCTGTGGTCATTAGTCCCCTAGAACTTAGAACTACTTAAACCTAACTAATGTAAGGACATCACAAACATCCATGCCCGAGGCAGGATTCGAACCTGCGACCGTAGCAGTCGCACGGATCCGGACTGCACGCCTAAAACCGCGAGACCACCGCGGCTGGCTAATTAACTAAGTCTACAGTCACAGAGTATATACATATATATAAGTGCAGAACATGAAATGAAATAGAGTGCACATGCACTGAGTACAGAACATATCAAGAAATGACAAAATGTGTACGCAATGAGTACAAAACATATTAACAAATGACATAAAGTGCACACACACTGTATATGTTTTTACCATTTTACAAGAACTAGGATACGCAATGAGTACAAAACATATTAACAAATGACATAAAGTGCACATGCACTGTATATATTTTTACCATTTTACAAGAACTAGGAAATGAAAGGGAAGGATTGCATGGTTGTAGCGCAGTAGGTTGCATGTAGCTGCACTGAAAGTCCATATCTTTCTACAGAAGCACAACACCAAATGAGACAATCTGAAGTTTTCTTCCCTGAAGTACTAATCAGTGTAGACAAGACACTGAAATGTTGTATTAATATTCAATGTTATCATTTTGGTAGTACATTAGGTACACCAAACAGTAGGACCGTAATAACATCTCCATTATTCAAGGTGGTGGACAGCATGATGTGTCAACACCGCATTCTTGTAGAATCCATACTCTTTCACCAACGTAGAAATAGTGCGAAATCCAAATATAATGCTCCATGATCATAAGGATAGACAGGACAAACGGATATTGCAGTAATTTCTGATAATTAGGTCAGTAGGTGAAGGATATTAAGTCTTGTGCTAGTCATCATTGAGAATTACACTAGTCTATCAACCGATTTGAGTAATTGTTGGCACGCATTGCCTCGTTACTAAACATTTCTGTACTATGTATGGAGTATTACAGAACATTGTTCATAAGTCATCTGATTACAGTAAACATTGGCACTCATTGGCCAGTTACAAACCATTTTTATGCATTGTTCAGAAGTTATCATTCAAAACAAGAGTTAATTAATGGCATAGCATTTATGTAATTCATCTAATTATAGTAATCATTGGCACTCATTGGCCAGTTACAAACCATTTTTATGCATTGTTCAGAAGTCATCATTCAAAACAGGAGCTAATGAGTGTAGCATCAAGCTACTGGTATTCATATATAATATCATGTAAGTGACATAAGACAAATTTAAAATATATGAAACAGTGGCATTCATTGGCCAGTTACAAAGTATTCATATAGTTTTATAAAACATTATTCAGTATTATTCAGAAGTCATCATTCAAAATGAGAGTTAATTATTGGCATAGCATTTATAGAGTATAACAAAAATATTATTTACACAAATTATTGGCATAGCATTTATGCATTATTACAAAACATCATTCAGTATTACTCAGAACTCATCATTCAAGTGATGTAGGACATATTTAACATGTAACACACTGCAACTATTACTCAAGGTCTGTGGTCCAATAATACATAGATATAATGGATTCAATACATCTGAGAAATTTGCATTATATTTAGAACTAGAAATACATCTTAAACTAGTAGCATTATTTGGTTGTATACTGGGAATAGCTGGGACTGGTAATTTTTTTTTTTGTGCTAGCAATGTATTGCGTTGAGATCGATAATTAATTGCTGGGGCATGAAAATATTTGCTTTTGACTTATTGCTGCAAATAAGGATTAATAACGTCATTCGTCATGAGTCAGCTGTAGCAAGGTTATGAAACAAGTAGAGTATATGTGATCACATTCATGAATGACACACACAAATGGGTAAAAAAATGCAAGTACTTGAACAGGTTTAATGACTAACTGCTTATAGCACATTAATTTCATGAGTAGCTTCTCCTGGAAAAAATACAATATGGATTATTGAGCTGAAAGAAGAAACGCATATTATGCTGAAAAGTAGTGAAATTCGAATTAACAGGTAATGAAACGTGTACTCAATATGTATGTACTCTAGCTGTCCTGTCCAAAACATTCAGTCATTATACCATACGACATAAGACATACTGTCAAAACGAACTACAACAAATAATTAAATAACTACATAGCATATCTTAACTAACAGTAAATATATAAACTTCATCATTATCCTCATCTGCAAATAAAAGCTTCATTATTCATATTACCATAACTTCATCACTATCATCAGCTGCAAAGAAAAACCTCATTATTCATATTAGCATATTCTTCATATAACTATTCATCATCATTCATTATCATCTGCAAAAAAGACACTACATTATTCATATAACCATTTGCTTCATACAACTATTCATAGTATAGAGTTTCTTATTTCTATCATATTTCATCACTAAAACTAAGATGTGTAGTTCTGTCTGACAGCCTGCATCAATCGCCTCGTATTCTGAAAGAAAAATAATTAGTTAAGACCGCTATCAAACGATGTGTATAGTATATTCTTGTTAATGCTTGTTAATTCTGATCCATTTACTCTTCGTGACAAGATAATGCATTTTCTTTCGTTCATTCCGAAGGTGAAATTCCTATTTCATAGTAATCCACTGTGGTTTGTTTAAGTTATTTCCTTTTACACGTTATTGCTTTCTGAAAATGATGAATAAGAATTAATATCTTCCATTTAAATCATATACTGATTAAATAAAAACTTGTTTCTAGTGACATAATTAAGCATACAGCATAGAATGACAGAAAACGTATTATGTCAAAAACATAGACAGTTTCCAAGTGCAAAAAATGTACACACAGTATCATAATGTAATGGCAAAAACTGTAGAATAGTCACGATGTTGAGATATCATAAGGCAAAATGTCAAAGTCAACTGGTGTTTGTTATATCTTAAAGATTTCGTAGTGCATACAAACAAAACAGGAAAACAATCATACATACACGAAAAATGGAAAATGTGCACGGTCTGATATATAACGACAAGAAAAACGACCTGCTAACCTTACCTTGCCGGGCACTTGCCAAGAAAAAATATGATAATCATCAGTAAGTGTTCATATAAATATAATTGCATAAGTGGTCATATAAAAATCAGGAAATGGCATTACAGTGTGATAAATCATAGAGTGTGTTCATTCAATAAAGGGCTTACTATTGGAGACATGGTGATTGCCTTTGCTTTTCCTGGTTCTCAAAGTTTCGACGTGCACTACATTGGGGTGAGGAATGCTGCGAATTCGATATGGACCTGCGTATAGAAGCTCAAATTTACTACATCTACTCTTTCCTCTGTTGGATAAATAATGTGTGCGTACTAATATCTTCTGTCCAATATGAAAGTCACGGCGTGTACAAACCTGTTTTTGCTGTCTTCTCTAGCGCTCTGCGGCACGTTTGATGTTGTTAAGCGCAATGTCAATTATTTCATGGTGGCGTAGTCGACGAGATGTAGGAAAAGATACTAGTTCTTTAATTTTGTCGGGTGGTTCAACATTTTTCAATTTAACAGTCGGAGATAGCATAGTAATTTCATTTGGTATCGAGTAAATTACATCCTGGAATGATAGTATGTGTGTATCCCAATCAATATGTTTTTTATGGCAGTATATTCTACATAGTTTACCAATTTCTTTCATTAGTCGTTCACAAGGGTTCGAAGAAGCGTGATACTTGGATATATACCTCGGAGAAATGTTTCTTGCTCGTAACATACGTGTCCATATCGCAGATCGAAACTGTGGTCCACTGTTGGAAATTACTTTCAATACATGCCCTACATGAAATGAAAAATGTTTTACAAATGCATTCGAAACAGATTTAGCAGTAGCTTTTGTGTAACGGAGTGAAGGTAATAAATTTCGAAGTGAGTTCAACAGCGACAAAGATGTAACAAAAACCTCTATTAGATTTGGGAATCGGACCAAAACTGTCTACAGCTGCCATATGTCTCAATTTAACGGGTACAATGGGATGTAGCGGAGGAATATGTGAAGTCGTGTCTGATTTAGCTTTCTGGCAGATTTTACATGACGCTAAAACTCGTCGAATACGTTTCTCCATGTTCGCAAAATAACCGTTCCGTATCAGTATAAGAAAACATTTTCTGGCTCCATAATGTGCGTAACTTAAATGAGTATACCAAATTAATTTGTTAACAAGTTCGTCAGGAATGCATAGTAACCAGTTGTTGCTGTCAGGGTGAGAGCGGCGAAACAGAATGTTATTGCGTCCAGTGTAATGGTTTCTGATGGTAACATTATTCCTATCTTGCCAAAGGTGTTTAATTTATTTCCATTTGTTGTCTTTACTTTATTCTGTTCCTGTATAAATTTACTGTAACGCGTTTCACTGTTCTGTAGGTGGTGGTTAAAACGTTTGTCAATTTGGCTGTTCTGTTGGTCAAATTTCGCGTCTACTTTTGCATCCAGTGCGCGTGAAAGTTCTGCTGACATTAATTTAAACTCGTCGCGTAACTGTGTTGCGTTTTCAGAGCATGGTTTAGCGACTGCACTAATTTCATCTCTAACTAATTTAGTTGTGGCTGCATGTGCATTACTTAATTCTTGAGCCACAGATCTAATTTCTTCACTACTGCTCCTAGCACGAGCCTTAATTTCCTCACGTAATTGTCCTTTAGTGTCATGACATTGCATGGCAACGGCTGTAATCTGTTCACTAAGTTGTTTGTTCTGTTCATTAAGTTGTTTGAAATTGTTGTCTTGCTTTTCATTCGACTGTTTGGAATTGCTGTCTAGTTTTTCATTTAGTTGTTTGTAATTTTCATTAAGTTATAGCAATAATGCCATAACTTGATCCATGCCAATATTACCTACTCTATTCTCTGTGCTGTTTGATGACGTACCTGCAATTGTCACGTTTAGTGTAACCATTTGGTCATTCTGTGATTCTCGAAAAGGTTTGCCAATCGGATGTGCACTGTGCCTCACTACCTCGGAATCAAATAAATCTGACGTATTTTGACTACATTGTTCATCTTCGTGAGAAAAATTTATCTGTTGGCTATGCAAATTTTGCAAATCAGGCGTGTCAAACTGGGCAGCGTTCGTTGTATCGGAGCGTGCCGCGTCATCAATTGTCGTTGAATTAACAGAGGACACTACTGAATTTGTTTGCTCATCATTAGCATTAAAATCATTACTAGTGATCAGTACGCACTGATTGTTTGTAAATGGAGGATTATCGCTATTACACTAAGTGTCGCAAGTATTATCTGTTGTGTCTAGACAAGACAGCCTAGACACAATGAGAGGAAGCCGAAAGGCACGCGTTAAGCTAAAGCTGGATGGCGTGAGGTCTGAAACAGGATACGTAATGAATGCTATAAAGAAAAGTACGTAGCTCCTGGAATACTTAACTTTAATCCATCCTTTTGATACATCTGGAGATTGTGGCGATACAAGTGAGACTCTTTAGATACATGCAATGTTACTAATGGCGACTTGCTAGGTCGTAGCCATTGACTTAGCTGAAGGCTATTCCAACTATCTGCTCTGCAAATGAGCGAGGCTTCGTCAGTGTGCATCGCTAGCTACGTCGTCCGTACCACTGGGGCGAGTGCTAGTCCGTATCTCGAGACCTGCCTTGTGGCGGCGCTCGGTCTGCGATCACACAGTGGCGACACGCGGGTCCGACATGTACTAATGGACCGCGGCCGATTTAAAGCTACCACCTAGCAAGTGTGGTGTCTGGCGGTGACACCACATTCCTCCGCCGCAAATCGGCGAACGGTCGTGTTATAAGGCTTCCGCCCGCCGTGGGGAGGACCCCATGTTGACGTATGCGATGAGGTGGGGAGCCTAACAACAGGCGAGGCTGTGCCACCCGCACCCGGCCATTCAGTCCGAGGGGATCTAGGAAACGCCTGAAAACCTAGTCCAGGGTGCACGTCAACATGCGGTGTAAGCGCCCGTAAAGAGACAGGAGGGGCCGAAGGGTCGACCTCCATTGCGTCGGGGTATCCGACGCGCGATGACGTCATGTGGTCCGGAGCGGGCAAAAGTTCCCTGGCGGAGGACAGCTGGTCACGGGAAGCGATCGGCGGCTCGTGACCCAGGGAGGCGCTTGGCGGCTGCAGCGAAGCGTCCACTGCGGGCGGCGCCGGCAGGAGAACAGGCGGCGGCGGCGGCGCGTCGCCATGTGGCAAAATGGAAGGCATTGTCGGTAACACCTGGGGATGAGGCGAGCCAGTAGATGGGTCCCCAGGGCGCTGACCGGACGGCACCGTCGCTGAAAGCAGACGGGGAGCGGCAGAACCCGTGCGACGACAGAGGCGCAGCTTATTGAGATGCCGACGCACCTCACCAGAGGCCCCCAAAACCAAATAAATCGCGCGTCCGAGGCAGCGAAGAATGCGCCCTGCGAGCCAACGCCGTGAACCGCGAAAGTTGCGATAGAATACAACGTCGCCTGGAGCAAAAGCAGGAGTCTGCCGCTGCACAGGAACCTGATGCGGCGGGTGCAGCAAAGACATCAAGGTTCGATGAGGACGACCGTGGGGCAACTCAGCCGGCGAGCGACCATCTCGGGGCTGAGAGCGATACGATGACAAAAAGAGCAACAACGCGTCCTCCCGAGAATGCGACTCTTTCAACTTCAACATCTGTGACTTGAAAGTCCGGACCAATCGTTCAGCGGCACCGTTTGACTGAGGCGAAAACGGCGCGGACGTCAGATGTTGAATACCATTGGCCTTGCAGAATGACTGAAATTCTGCGGACATGAATTGTGGGCCATTGTCGGAAACAATAGTCTGCGGAAGACCTTCAATGCAAAAGATAGCAGACAACGCTTGGATGGTGGCAGATGACGTCGTGGAAGACATCCGGACAACAAAAGGAAAATTACTGAAGGCATCTATCAGAACCAACCATCGAGCATTCCAGAATCGACCAGCAAAATCGATGTGCAAGCGTTGCCAAGGGGAAGTGGCTTGTGGTCATGCAAAGGCTTTCCGCGGCAGTGCGGATTGTTGTTCGGCACACGCCTTGCAAGAAGAACACATATTCGTATTCGCAGCATCGATTCCGAACCAAGTACAGTGCTGACGAGCAAGTTGTTTCGTTCGCACTATACCCCAATGTCCTTGGTGAAGAAGCCGTAAAACAGAGGACTGTAACGAACGTGGGACCACGACTCTGGACTGATCATCATCAGAACGCAACAACAAAACACCACGTCGAACAAAAAGTGTCTCCTTGTGAGCAAAAAATCGGCGAACCAACGGATCCTCGATCCGCGACTTTGACAAGGGCCATTGCGTAGCAACAAAACGCAAAACGGTAGCAAGGACCGGGTCAGCAGCTGTGGCTGTAGCTACACGACGAAAATTAATCGGAAACGATTCGACCACATCATCAGTTTCCGCATCAATAAACAGGCAAGCAAGTTCGGAAGAATCGAAGGCTCTATCCTCAGCAACAGGCAAACGGGACAACACATCGGCATTCCCGTACTTAGCAGTGGACCGATACAAGATATCGTAGCGGTACTGCGAGAGGAAAATAGACCAGCGAATGAATTTCTGCGCTGTACGCGGAGGTACAGTCTTGTTCGGATGAAAAAGCGACGTCAAAGGTTTGTGGTCTGTGATGATGGTAAAGTGACGACCATACAAGAAATCATGGAACTTAGTAACACCAAACACGAGAGCCAAAGCTTCTTTCTCTATCTGTGAATAATTTCTTTGCGCAGATGAGAGCAATTTGGACGCAAAGGCAATAGGGCGATCATGCGATCCATCTTTGTGCGCAAGCACAGCACCGATCCCGAAATCCGATGCATCTACCATCAACAAAAGGGGTTTCTGGGGATCGAATGGCGTAAGGCAAGTATTAGAAAGCAACGCCGATTTCAACTGGCGAAAGGCGCGTTCGCATTCCGTCGTCCAGACGAATGGAACACCTGTACGGAATAAGCGATGAAGTGGAGCTGAAAGGGAAGAGGCATTGCGCACATTCTCTCACACCTTGTGATTCTAAATCGTTTAATGTTCGCGCGATCTCATCACGCAATGCGTGGGGAACATTGCGCGCTCGGAAAAATGTCGGTTGCGCGTTGACTTTCAGTTCCAAATGTGCTTCATAGTTCTTAGCGCAACCAAGGCCCGGTGCAAAAATGTCTGCAAATTCTTCACACAGACGAGAAACACTGTCTGAAGGCACAGTCTGATTCACTGATAGGATCTGATTTACTATAGACATCTTAAACAACTGAAATAAATCTAAACCAAACAAGTTCACTGCAGAAGAAGAACGAAGAACGTAAAATGACACAAGTTTTGTTTGTCCCTTGTATGTTGCAAGAAGAGTGCACTGTCCTAACACGGGGATATTCTGACCTGAATAACTATTTAACTTAACATTTTGCGGCACGCAACGGAGGTTTGCCCAGTTGTTGGTACGTGTCGTGATTGAGCAATGAAACTGCAGCTCCGGTATCGAGCTGGAATGGGATCACTCTGCCTTCAAAGTCCAAGTCTACAAAAAGTTTATTGTCCTGCTGACGACAAGAGCGACTGTCTCGTGCAATTTGAACTGATACAGGTACAGCATCACTTGCTAATTGACGTGATTTCCGGCGACGTCGACGCACACTTTTTGTGGGACGAACACAGTCACTGTTAGAGACAATGGCACTGGACGAAGTGGAATTAACGACATGAATGTCCATGGGCGAAGGTTCACGAACCTGAGTATTCTTGGTTCGATTCCGGCACGAAGCAAAGGGCCTGGAATGGTTTTGATTGTCTGATCTGAGCTTTTTCTGGCAAACACTTTGAACATGTCCTTTTTTATTACAGTAAAAGCAAATAGCTTGGCGTGACGGGTAATTTTCATGCGAATGTCTAGTAGCACACCGCGGGCATGATTTCACTGCATTTGTATGCTGGCGCGGCACACCTGGTTTAGAGCGTGGCGGCAGCTGCGTGGACGTGCGCAAGGGCAGTGTACCGGTCCGTGCAGTGCGCCCGGCGGGCCGGTTAATGTTACACACGGCTGGCGAAGTTGCAAATGATTCCTGAGAAAAGTCAAGGGTGTCTTGTCTATCCAATATGCCTATCACTTGTTGAAGGGAGGGATTGACAAGTTTCAATATCTGTTCCCATATGTGAACATCAGAAACGTTCTGTGCTATTGCATCACGTACCGTAGTATCTGAATAAGGGAGTCCACATTCACACTCAAAAGCACAATCCCTTGTAAGGCCTTGCAAAGTTGCAACCCACTCCCTATTAGTCTGACAGGCCGTACGTTTCGTACGAAAGAAAGTATACTTTGCAACTACATTGACTGTTTCTTTGAAATAGGCGTCCAATGCCGACAAAATTTCTTCGTAGGACGGAGTTGCTACATCGCGTCGGGGAAATAATTTCACTATCACACAGTACGTTTGCACGCCGACACAAGACAATAAGTGAGGCTGCCGCTCGTTACCTTGAATTCTGTAGGCGGCGAGATGAAATCCAAACTGGCTTGACCACTCCATCCATGTTTCCTTAGCTGGCTCGTAGGGACGAAATGGGGGTGCAACTGCATGTTGTGGCTGCGATAGCGGCGAAGCGGCGGCGGCCGCATCGTTCTGCAGTGCACGTTGACCAAGGGCATCCAATAACGCCTGCGTCTGCTGATTCTGCAAGCGATATAATTCGGACAGTACATCTGGCGAAGCCATGACACAAGTAAATGTAAGCAATTAGAAAGAACAAGACCCTTTCCGTTGACTCGTCGCCAAAAATGTAGTGTCTAGACAAGACAGCCTAGACACAATGAGAGGAAGCCGAAAGGCATGCGCTAAGCTAAAGCAGGATAGCGTGAGGTCTGAAACAGGATACGTAATGAATGCTATAAAGAAAAGTACGTAGCTTCCGGAATACTTAACTTTAATTCATCATTTTGGTACATCTGGAGATTGTGGCGATACAAGTGAGACTCTTTAGATACATGCAATGTTACTAATGGCGCCTTGCTAGGTCGTAGCCATTGACTTAGCTGAAGGCTATTCCAACTATCTGCTCTGCAAATAAGCGAGGCTTCGTCAGTGTGCATCGCTAGCTACGTCGTCCGTACCACTGGGGCGAGTGCTAGTCCGTATCTCGAGACCTGCCTTGTGGTGGCGCTCGGTCTGCGATCACACAGTGGCGACACGCGGGTCCGACATGTACTAATGGACCGCGGCCGATTTAAAGCTACCACCCAGCAAGTGTGGTGTCTGGCAGTGACACCACATTATCGGTCAAATTAATCAAGTTGGCTATTTCACTCATTGCACATCACGATGTACTGTTAACAGTTTCTTGCGGCATTTTTCACATATCAAAATTAAGCACAAAATGAAACAAAGACGAAGCAAGAATGGAACAAACAATTACAACAAAGAGCAATAAATTGCCGATGATCTGTGAAAGAAAGAGTGACAAATTAGTAAATGCGTTGCGCCAGATGCAAAGTACATTTAGATAAATAAGAGCAGATATATGACTATTTCTCAGAAATTCACAAAGAAATACGATCCAGGTAGGGTCGCCAAGTGTAACCTCCCCACAAAATTCTTTCCAATTTGTAACCTCCCTACAAAATTCTTTTCACGTTTAGTGTAACCTCAAAACAGGAAATATTGACATAAATTATATTCACGTTTATTGTAACCTCAACAGTAAAATTCCTAATCCTCTCAACAGTAAAAAATTATAATTATGTCGTTCACATTCATTGTAATGTCCCAACAAAAAAAAAAAATTCAATAACCTGGTGATAATACAATGTAACTAACCTCTCAATTAAATTGTCACTCACTTATAACTTTTCAACAATTAACTGTGAATTTAACCTGGTAAATTTTGGACTTCAGCAGTGCTGCGTCATGGCCCTGAAAGATCATTCTGAATATTAAAAAAAAGCAAAATTCTTATCTCAATGAAGTCGCCGGATAACGCATATATATCTGCTCTTAAAATAATGTTTTCTGGCACAGCTCTGTGCAATGCTGGCTGATAGATTTGTCATTTATGAAAGGGAAACAACTGATTTTTCTTTTGCACTAATCGGGATGATCATGGATTGGAGAAATTAGTAAATTCTTTAAAGTGAAATGAATGGTTGTTAAAAATTACTTTATATGAGAAAGATTATTATTTGGACATTTTTAAAACATTTACATGGGACTTGAGATAACATTACTACATATGCGCGAGGCTGCTTTTTACCTTATACAATAATACTCAGGCTCCGACATCGCTGCACTGCAACCGGCCCAGCCAACACGATACACCAGACCAGACCAGAGCAGACAGCAGACTAGCCACAACTTACTCCTACAGCTACACAGTTCCTACTGCAGTCAACACTGCTCTCTGGTCAAAGATTCTCTTATACCTTGCATATCGCAGGCAGCACATGAGCAATACATCGAAAATACATCTGCTCGGACCTCTTGCAGTGTTTCATTAATGACTTTAGGTTTCCTGCCTTCAGGAAGCAAATCACTGATGCATCACAAGTGGGAAAGGGGAAAATTAGGCACATATGCCAGCATCGGTCTCATTGGCTTGGTTCTGTGACACTGTATTAAAGGCAAAACTAATCCAAGGAAGAGACTGGTCCCACCAAACCACATATCTATGGAGGCATGCAATTACGCAGCCTTCAGATTCCAATTTGCCCTTGCAGCAAACGATGGTCATGGATAGTATGGATTCAAAGTAACATGCATAATAGCACATTCCATTGTTTCCATACCAGCAACTATAACAAACTGCACAGAGTAAGGCTCTTACATTTACATTTAAAGCACAGTAACTTCTAATTTTTGACCAGACCGATTATAACCATACTCTGCAACCAATGAAACGGTAGTGAGCATAGGGATGGGATGCGAAATGTGCTGGAGATAGCGTGGACAAGTAACACTTTAAAAAATTGTTAGTAATCTCAAACCACCTCCATTATGACCTTGCCTAGTATGGCGGTACGGGTCTCCCGCATCGTTCCCCTACACTCTGTCAAAAAGCATGGGACTTCATTTCCAATTATGAGTAGTCGAGTTTGCATGGTGTTCCAAGAGCCACATTAACTGACCACTGTATTAAGCACATAAACGTCAACACAATTCATCTTCCTCGAAAAACTAGAAGCATTTACGATACACACAAGATGGGCCCAATACATAGTAGTTACGCCTCAGTAACACACTCTACACACTTAACGTTCTTCCAAATACATGTATACTCACTAAAATTATCCTGACATAAAGGAAACTTGTTTTCTTAAACAATATGACTAAAAGGACAAAAATTTCAACTAAAATAATATTTTTGTGCTCACTTTTACTAAGACTATGTGATAGATTAAATTTTACACGAAAATATATACAGTATCAATGTACATAACCAATTAAATATCCAGTTAAGTAAAACTCTTAATGTTACATTCCTGACAGCCAGAACAGAGCAAAAATCTGCTAATCTTAGACAACCATAGGGTCAATGAACTTATAGTAGACACAAATACAACGATCAGAACCGGTAGACATGCAGTATTCTGTTCTAGGAAGCGATCCAAACCCACATAAATCAACAAGGAACACATGCCAGAAAGGCAGCAAAGAAATTCAATGTTATGATCAAATCAAAATATCTGCAATACAACGTCATTCAAACCCTACTTCAGAGCACTCCTCTGCCTCACCAAAGCGAGAAGGAAACCAACTTAAATGATCTTTTTACCGAATTTTGGAGTCTGCAGAGTCTTTCACTCCAAGAAAGTTCATGGCTGCCTCTGCTAGTGGCTATATCCTCTTCAACCCACTACCACTCTAGCTAGTGCACAACTGTCACTTCCACATGGAATCTTATTGAAAGTGACCTGTGTAGATCATGCCAGTGCACTGTCATCAGTACACAGCCCAGCAGTTGAGAGAGGAAGAGGTGAGGCAGTGCTTTACAGCAGGCGCATGGCAAACTATTGTTTGCTTGTTGACACTTTGCTGACTGCTTACTTCAACCTGGTGTGTATTCTTCAGTTAGCCATTGGTCAGAGAGGCCCCTGATCGATCCCAGCACTAGCTGCGAGACCACTCTGGGATTGGCAACAACAGCCATTGCTATAACAGACCAGTGCTAATTTTTTGTCTGTTCTTATGTCATGTTACAGCTGAACATACATATGTATCTATTTTTCTTGTTCGTTTCTGTTTTGACAAGAGTACACGTCATGTACATGTGCAACTGTGCTCTAGAAGTTCATGGTTGGTTGGTTGGTTGATATGATTCGGGTTACATCTGATCAGGTAGATAATGCTTATTTTGATTCTGATTTGATTGCCTTTTGTGTGCTGTTTCAAGGTCCCACGCAAGAGCTTCTTTCTCAGGTTGGTTCTCAGGTGATGTTTATTCATCGTGAGAGTTCCATTAGTCCAGTCCTTCTTGCAACTGCGGCGATCGAATATATTCCAGTTAGAGTTTACAGTCTCCCACCCATAGTGGACAGTTCATTACTTAAAGTGGCATTGCTTCCATATGGAGCCATTCAGCATATCTGGAAGGTACGCTGCTCTGCTTAACATCGCTTGCAGTGTTACAGTGGTGTGTTCAAAAGAATATTCCTTTACACCTGAATGTTTGTGGTTACTAGATTCGCGTTACATACGCAGGTCGAGAAGGAATGAAAGCTGAAGATGTGTGTTTGCAAGAGGTGTTATTTGATGTGTTTTGCCTCCCTGGGTATTATATTATTTTTAATACTGCACTATGATCTATGTGCTAGAAATATGTAGATAATCTAACTGCATTGGTATAGGACGCTGTCTGATATACTTTGGTGTATATGACCAAATGTACATACTGCACAGTCATCTGTCTGCATCAGCAATCTAGTATGTGGTACTTGTAAAATAGTGTCAGGATGGTTTAGTGATGATACTGAAATTGGGAACCATTCCGCTGTGTCACTGGCTGGCACTTAAATTATGGAACAACTGATAAAATCGCTGAAATTGATCGTGCTATCAAATGCGGTACTTATTACAGTACATCGTCTCATATCAACGTTGCTTTTCTATCCCATCTGTCTACTGATGATGTTTGGTTTCATCTACATCTACATCTACACGACTACTCTGCAATTGACATTTAAGTGCTTTGCAGAGGGTTCATCGAACCATAATCATACTATCTCTCTACCATTCCACTCCCGAACTGCGCGCGGGAAAAACGAACATCTAAACCTTTCTGTTCGAGCTCTGATTTCTCTTATTTTATTTTGATGATCATTCCTACCTATGTAGGTTGGGCTCAACAAAATATTTTCGCATTCGGAAGAGAAAGTTGGTGACTGAAATTTCGTAAATAGATCTCGCCGCGACGAAAAACGTCTTTGCTTTAATGACTTTCATCCCAACTCGTGTATCATATCTGCCACACTCTCTCCCCTATTGCGTGATAATACAAAACGAGCTGCCCTTTTTTGCACCCTTTCGATGTCCTCCGTCAATCCTACCTGGTAAGGATCCCACACCGCGCAGCAATATTCTAACAGAGGACGAACGAGTGTAGTGTAAGCTGTCTCTTTAGTGGACTTGTTGCATCTTCTAAGTGTCCTGCCAATGAAACGCAACCTTTGGCTCGCCTTCCCCACAACATTATATATGTGGTCTTTCCAACTGAAGTTGTTCGTAATTTTAACACCCTGGTACTTAGTTGAATTGACAGCCTTGAGAATTGTACTATTTATAGAGTAATCGAATTCCAACGGATTTCTTTTGGAACTCATGTGGATCACCTCACACTTTTCGTTATTTAGCGTCAACTGCCACCTGCCACACCATACAGCAACCTTTTCTAAATCGCTAAGCAAATGATACTGGGGCGCTTAACTACACGGTCATCAGCGCCTGTACAAAGTCCCAATTGTTACACAATCCAATTTTTTTACACAGTCCATACTAGCCACTGTACGAATGGTGATGAAATTAAGAGGACAACACAAACACCCAGTCCCTAGGCATAGAAAATCCCCAACCTGTCTGGTAATCGAACGCGGAACCCTGTGATCCAGAGGCAGCAATTCTAGCCACTACGCCATGAGCTGAGGACATATTAGTCCACTGATACACTGTTGATTACCAGATTATGATTGACTGACAGTACTTGTTTGAAATGGAACGAACCTTGGTAGAACAATAGAAACCTGTTGCTTATCACTGTGAAGCATGGGATTAAATGTAGACAGTTGCTTGGATGTGTTCCTCAATGCTGCAGACTCGTCCTGTTTCCGTATTCTGTGATGCCGTCCACATTTTTCTTTTCAACAATAAGATGTACCTCTTTTTATTTCTACTACCCCACACTTGTTGAGAACAGCACCTTCCAGCGATTGTCAACACCGGAACAGTGATCATGTACGTGACTTCAAAATGAGAAAACAAAACTCTTTGAAATTGAACACCGAGACATCTGCAACACCGTTCACTGTGGAAGGTGAGATTAACTGTATATAGCCGGCCGGAGTGGCCGCACGGTTCTGGCGCTACAGTCTGGAACCGCGAGACCGCTACGGTCGCGGGTTCGAATTCTGCCTCGGGCATGGATGTGTGTGATGTCCTTAGGTTAGTTAGGTTTAACTAGTTCTAATTTCTAGGGGACTAATGACCTCAGCAGTTGAGTCCCATAGTGCTCAGAGCCATTAACTGTAAAGGTTGTTTGACAATGCTGCAAACTCTCCCACATTTTTCTCAATAAGAGACATCGCCTCTGTGTTTTATTTCTACCATCCTGTGTCTTGTGGGAGCAGCTTAGTTTACACCATGCGATGTTCAGTTTTCTGTGAGCGCTAATGGACTGAAACATGTTAATGTCGGTTTAGCACTTGACACACATCTCAAAGTCATGGTAGAAAAACGCAGTGTTTGGTGAAGTAGAAAGCTGTAGTCATACATTGCTTTAATGTGTTACAGCTGAAAAACAATGTATTAAACTGCTTATGAAAGAACAACAAAGGGAGCCTCTCTTGTGATTGACAGTCTGTGGAATATGGGCTTCCTCTAGTACAGGCAATAAAACTTTACACAGGTCTGCTCAAGTGACTTTGATCACTTGCCACCTTCTCCAATGGAGTAATACGTGTATATGTAATATGTGAACACACAGATGGTATTTGTTGTTCGATATATCAGAAGAGAGAGACATGGTAAAATCTTATAGCATGTTCTACTACAACGAGCGGTGTGGCTGGTTAAAGTTAGGATGCAAACAGTTTATATTTTTTTACCTACCATGGATGTTACAAAATAACGCTGAGGAGTGCTCTCGAACGCACTACGTGACTGTATAGACGCTGATCTGTATCGGTATTTCATATATCTGAAATGAATGGAATGCCCTCATGCATGATAATTTGTAATTTGAACAATCGGAATGCTCTCAAACTGCACCGATTTTACCCATAAAACTAACGGAAATCGACTGTATCTATTCTCATGGAATCATGACTATTTTTATTATTATCGTCACGATTGTGTGTTTAAAATATGTTACCGCAAGTTCTGTGTTATTTCATAGTTCATAACCTCTAATTGTAAAGTAGACAGCAATGGAACCTAGAAATGATAGTGTTTTTCCCAATTTGTGATGATCAAATTGCTTGCAAAACTGAAACACAAGAATCTGACGCTGTTGCAAATGATAGTCTACTGGGTTTGGACTATTACTTCCAGTATGGGTGGCTGAAACTTTACATGTAAGTTGGTAGAGGGCAGGTATGGAGCAAAAATGTCAGGTGTCAGCACAAAGACAGTATCTGTTTTCGATGTACTGGAGGAATCTTACAGGGTTCTCTAATAGGTGATGTTAGGAGTTTCTGTTACAAGACATGGTCTCATAATTCTTTTCTTTGTTTTACGTTTTGTAAACGCCAGTGCAGTATAGCCTCGCATTGGTAAAATGGGACCTGTCGAAGAGTAAAAAACAGCAATGTTGTCTTTAATTATAGCTTGTTGTCGTTGAATGTAAACTGATCGTGTTTTTCCCGACATGTGAACAAATGGCGTGAAAGGCTGTATCCCGTAATGTTATTTCACGTGCCTGAAATATCTGTAATTTACAGTGGAGGGTTATGTAAGAGGTCCACGATTAAGGAATTTGTTGCTAGCAGACTCGAGCAGATGTAATTTCGATGGATTGCTCACGCGCTGCCTGCGATATGTAAGCTATAAGAGAATCTGAGACCAAAGAGCAGTGTTGACTGCACTAGGAACTGTGTAGCAGTTGTAGTAGTGGTTGCTAGCGAGTCAGTCGTGTGTATCGAGTTGGCTGGTCTGGTCGTGGGGAGCTATGGTGGAGCCTGAGCTTTGTAATATCAGGTAAAAGCAGCCTCGCGCATATGTAGTATTGTTATATCAAATCCCATGTAAATGTCTTTAAAAAAAATCTCTTAATAATAATCTTTCTCATAAAAAGTAACTTTTGACAATCATTCATTTCAATTTAAATAATTTACTAATTTCTCCAATCCTTGGTCATCCCGATTATTGAAAAGAAAATTCAGTTGTTTCTTTTTATACATGACATATCTATCGGCCAGCATTGCACTTAGAAGAAGGAAAATATTTCGGCATTTAGAGATCTGCTACAGCTTTTGGAAGTTCAGCAATCAGACTATTCTTTCATAAACAAAAAT
The DNA here is from genome assembly GCF_021461395.2 of Schistocerca americana. Taxonomy (NCBI): domain Eukaryota; kingdom Metazoa; phylum Arthropoda; class Insecta; order Orthoptera; family Acrididae; genus Schistocerca; species Schistocerca americana. The sequence goes on from NC_060125.1 coordinate 63,602,400, forward strand.
TTTTCACATCATAACCAAGGCCAACAAGCATACAGTAATTACGACCAGCCACGCTATTTCAATAGCAAAGGTGATAGACGGTCTAGGAATGACAACCACCAGAATTTTAATAGCAGACAAAATTTTAATTATCAGTACCGTCAAAATTATCAGCAACAGCAAACGCATTTTGGTAACAATAGAGGCTTTCCCCCACAACAGCAATAAAACCAGCCGATTAGCATACCTAACCAACAATGTGGTTTACAAGGCCAACCAAGCTTTAATGTTCCGCCGCCTACACGTATAGCGTCGGCCACACCAAACAGTAACGCACAGCAACAAGGAAATCATTACGTACAAATGGTTCAAATGGTTCTGAGCACTATGGGACTTAACATCTGTGGTCATCAGTCCCCTTGAACTTAGAACTACTTAAACCTAACTAACCTAAGGACATGACACATCCATGCCCGAGGCAGGATTCGAACCTGCGACCGTAGCAGTCCCTCGGCTCCGGACTTGAGCGCCTAGAACTGCTAGACCACCGCGGCCGGCACACTACGTACAGAAGACACATCATTTCAACTCGTATCGCAACACGCCGTATAGCAATGATTATTATGACAGACGTAAAAGTAATGAGCACAGTTTTCAGCGTAACAGTCGGTCTTACCAGCAGCAGAATCATCCACAACAACAGATTATTATGAATGAACCAGGCAGTCGGTATCATCCCGAACCTAATACGTCAGGAAGAAATAACAGAACAGTACAAATAGTCGAAATGCAACAGCATCCTCCCGCAAATAACAGCCCGCCAGAAAGAATTTGACTGGACACAGCACAGGTTGCATCTTCCAGCAACGTAAGCAATACTTTTGACACACAGATCTTGTTCACGAAAATGTTATTACTTTTGACGACATCCAAGACACACTTTTGCACGAAAAACCAGTTATTCAAAAAACCATTTCCCACCCTGTCATTGAAGTAAAGATTGGATCATCCACATTTTCAGCAGTAATCGATTCTGGATCACCTATGTCAGTTATAAATGAAGAAACCTTCAACAAATGTAACAAAGAGAATATTTATCCTACGTTACCATTAGGCAAAACTAAAGTAAAAGGAGCAGTATCTGGTAAAGGAGTAGATATAAAATTACAGACACACTTATAGTTTTGTATTGCAGGTCATACGTTCCACTCAAATTTTTGGATTGTTCCCTTATTGACAACAGACATTATTTTAGGTACGAATTTTCTGGTACAACATGACGCAATTATTGACTTTAGAAATTCCTGTTTGATGTTAAAGGATGAGAATGTACAACTGCCATTAGAATTTCAGCACGCTTTATCTGCAGATGAACAGGCAATTAACCGAACACAGGTCTTTTCTACGTCGCGTAACACGGACTGTCATTCCACATTGTTCACAGATACGTACGTACATAACTATAATACACCAGACGAAGCCGACTATGACGTTATGCGAATGATTTCTGATAAAGCAAAACAAAGCAGTGCAAATACAGACGACGAACGTACTCAACTACGCAATATTCTTTTACAGCAAGATCCAGTTTTTGACAACGTCCCTGGTACTATGTCCGGTTTTATGTATGAATTTCAAGTTAAACAGCACGACACATTTAAAGCTAAACATTATCCCATTCCTTATAACCACAGAGAACAAGTTAAGAAAGAATTACAAGCTATGCTAGACCAAGGAATTATTGAACCGGCAGTTAGTCCGTACATAAACCCGCTCCATATTGTTAAGAAAATGGATGGTTCACTTAGACTCGTGCTTGATTCGCGTCATGTCAACGACATTATTATTAATGAAACAGATCGCCCACAGACACTAGAAGAACTTTTACAGAAATTTCATGGTACTGCTATTTATTCCACATTAGATTTGAAATCGGGATTTTGGCAAATTCAGCTCCATCCGAACTGCAGAAAGTAGACAGCATTTCTCTGTTTTGGTGATTGTTATCAATTTTGCAAATTACCGTTCGTTCTAACAATTTCTTCAGCTGCATTTATTCGCGGTTTGAATACTACACTTTCGACAGAACTTAAAGACCGAATCACAACGTATGTAGACGACATTCTTATTGCAGAAGCTAACTGGTCTGAACATAATCTGAATCTGGAAAAACTGTTGCAAACTTTTCGTGCACAAGGACTCACAGTTAATCGTAACAAATCGCACTTTGGCAAAACTTCCATAAAATTTCTTGGACATGTAATTTCAGCAGAAGGCATTGCGCCTGACCCGGAAAAACTTCAAGCTTTACGTGACATTACTGTTCCTACGACGAAGAAACAACTACGCAGCTTTTTGGGTTTAATTAACATTTTCCGTAAATTGATTCATTACTCTGCTTTAGACACCCCTAGATTGTGCCAGTTGACGGGTAAAAACGCTATTTGATCCTGGGATAGCCAAGCACATTCTGAATTTGTTAATTTGAAACATGCCTTGTTGAATGCACCTCTTTTATCACACCCAGATCTTACTAGAAATTTTTCCATTGCCACCGACAGTTCTAACACCGCTTTAGGTGTACACATTTTTCAGGAAATTGAAGAAAACGGTACTACAGTAATTAAAAACATCGCCTTTGCAAGTCGCATTCTGTCACCTGCTGAACGCAGTTATTCTGTCACAGAACTTGAAACATTATGTGTTGTATGGGCATTTACGAGATTTAGGCATTTTCTTTATGGAAGACATACTAGCGTTTGCAGTTACACAGATCATAGAGCTATAAAGTTTTTTCTTTCCGCAAAATTTACTCACGACAGGTTAAGTAGATGGAAACTTTATTTACAGGAATTTAATTTTACAATTGTTCACATTCTCGGTACACAAAATATTGTAGCAGATGCACTATCCCGTTCTCTCAGCAACAATAAGCAAGAAGACATCGCAACCAACTTCTGCCAAGCAAATTCTAGCCTCATGTGTATTCGACAAGTCGCATTTGAAAATTTCATTTCATCATCATTACGAGACATAGAACAAGAGCAGAGCAAAGACAACGTGTGGAAAGAAATTAAACGCCTTTGGCAAGATAAGAATGTTACCATTAGAAACCATTATACTGTACGCAATAATATTCTGTTTCGCCGCTCTCACCCTGACAGCAACAACTGGTTATTATGTATTCCTGACGAGCTTGTTAACAAATTAATTTGGTATACTCATTTAAGTTACGCACATTATGGAGCCAGAAAATGTTTTCTTATACTGATACAGAACGGTTACTTTGCGAACATGGAGAAACGTATTCGACGAGTTTTAGCGTCATGTAAAATCTGCCAGAAAGCTAAATCAGACACGACTTCACATATTCCTCCGCTACATCCCATTGTACCCGTTAAATTGAGACATATGGCCGCTGTAGACATTTTTGGTCCGATTCCCAGATCTAATAGAGGTTTTTGTTACATCTTTGTCGCTGTTGAACTCACTTCGAAATTTGTTACCTTCACTCCGTTACGCAAAGCTACTGCTAAATCTGTTTCGAATGCATTTGTAAAACATTTTCTATTTAATGTAGGGCATTTATTGAAAGTAATTTCCGACAATGGACCACAATTTCGATCTGCGATACGGACCCGTATGTTACGAGCTAGAAATATTTCTCCGATCTATATATCCAAGTATCACGCTTCTTCGAACCCTTGTGAACGACTGATGAAAGAAATTGGTAAACTATGTAGAATATACTGCCATAAAAAACATATTGATCGGGATACACACATACTCTCACTCCAGGATGTAATTAACTCCATACCAAATGAATCTACTATGCTATCTCCGACTGTTATATTCAAAAATGTTGAACCACCTAACAAAATTAAAGAATTAGTATCTTTTCCTACATCTCGTCGACTACGTCACCATGAAATAATTGACATTGCGCTCAACAACATCAAACGTGCCGCAGAGCGCCGAGACGACAGCAGAAACAGGTTTGTACACACCATGCCTTTAACATTGGACAGAGGATATTAGTACACACGCATTATTTATCCAACAGAGGAAAGAGCAGATGCAGTAAATTTGAGCTTCTATACGCAGGCCCATATAGAATACGAAGCATTCCTCACCCCAATGTAGTACATGTCGAATCTTTGAGAACCAGAAAAAGCAAGGGCAATCACCACGTCTCCAATATTAAACCCTTTATTGAATGAACATACTTTATGATTTATCACACTGTAATGCCATTTCCAGATATTTATATGACCACTTACTGATGATGATTATATTTTTTTCTTGGCAAGTGCCCGGCAAGGTAAGGTTAGCAGGTCGCTTTTCTTGTCGTTAGACATCAGACCGTGCACATTTTCCATTTTTTTCCTAACGAAAGTAGAATTTTGTCTGTATGCACTATGAAATCTTTTAAGATATAACAAACACCAGTTGACTTTGACATTTTTCCTTATGATATCTCAATATCATGACTATTCTACATTGTTTGCTACTACATTATGATACTGTGTGTACATTTTTTGCACTTGAAAACTGTATGTTTTTGACCTAATGCGTTTTCTGTCATGCTATACTGTATGCTTAGTTATGTCACTAGAAACAAGTTTTTATTTAATGGGTATATGATTTAAATGCAAAATATTAATCCTTATTCATCATTTTCAGAAAGCAATAACGTGTAAAAGAAATAAATTAAACAAACCACAGTGGTTTACTATGAAATAGAAATTTCACCATCGGAATGAAAGAAAGAAAACGCAATATATTGACATGAAGAGCAAATGGATCAGAATTAACAAGCATTAACAAGGAAATACTATACATGCTGTATAATAGCAGTATTAACTAATTATTTTCCTTTCAGAATACGAGGCGATTGATGCAGGCTGTCAGACAGAACTGCACTTGTTAATTTTAGTGATGAAATATGCTAGAAGTAAGAAACTCTGTACTATAGGAAGTAATGAATGATAATGAATAGTTGTATGAAGTAAATGGTAATATGAATATGCATAACGAAGTGTCTATTTTTTGCAGATGATAATAAATGGTGATGAATAGTTATATGAAGCATATGGTAATATGAATAATGAAGTTTTTCTTTGCAGAAGATGATAATGAAGTTATGGTAATATGAATAATGAAGTTTTTCTTTGCAGATGATGATAATGATGAAGTTTATATGTCTTCTATTATTTAAGAAATGCTATGTAGTTATTTAAGTATTTGTTGCAGGTCGTTTCGACAGTAAGTCTTATGTCGCATTGTATAATGACTGAATAATTTGAGTACGCGTTTCATTACCTGTTAATTCGAAGTTTACTACTTTTCACTATAATATACATTTTTTTTCTTTCAGGTTAATAACCCATTTTGTATTTTTTTCCAGGAGAAGCTTTTCATGATATTAATATGCTACAAGCACTTATTGTGAAACCTGTTGTAATACTTGCATTTTTTTACCCAGTTGTGTCTATCATTTATGAATGCGATCACATATACCGTACTTGTTTCATAGCCTTGCTACAGCTGACTCATGACGAATGATATTATTAATCCTTATTTCCAGCAATAAGTCAAAAGCAAATATTTTCATGCCCCAGCAATTGACTATCAATCCCAACGCAATGCATTGCTAGTACAAACAATTTTTTATTATCAGTCATAACTATTACCACTATACAACTAAATAATGCTACCGGTTTAAGATATATTTCTAGTCCTAAATATAATGCAAATTTTTCTGGTGTATTGATTCCATTATGTCTATGTATTAGTCGACTACCGACCTTGAGTAATAGTTACAATGTCTTACATTTTAAATATGTCTTATGTCACTTACATGATATAATACATACACACCAGTAGCTTGATGCTACACTCAATAACTCCTGTTTTGAATGATGACTTGTGAATAATACTGAATAATGTTTTGTAAAACTATATGAATACTTTGTAACTGGCCAATGAGTGCCAATAATTACTGCAATCAGATGAGTTATCAATAGTGTTTTGTAATACTCAATACTTACATCTTCAGTAACTAGCCAATGAGTGCTAGTAATTATTCAAATCGGTTGATACACTAATGTAATTCTGAATTATGACTAGCATAAGACTTAATGTCCTTCACATTCTGACCTAATTTCCACCAATTACTGCTATATCCGTATGTCCTGCCCATCCTCATGATCATGGAGCACTATATTTGGTTTTTGCACTAATTCTACGTTGATGTAAGAGTATGGATTCTACAAGAATGTGGTGTTGACATATCAAGCTGTCCACCACCTTGAACGATGGAGGTGTTATTACAGTCCTACTGTTTGGTGTACCTAATGTACTACAAAAAGGATAACATCGAATATTAATACAACATTTCAGTGTCTTGGCTACACTGATAAATACTTCAGGGAAGAGAACTTCAGAGTGGCTCACTTGGTGTTATGCTTCTGTAGAAAGATATGGACTTTCAGTGCAGCTACGTGCAACCAACTGTGCTACAACCATGATGCTGTCCTTCCCATTCCTTTCCTAGTTCTTGTAAAATGTTAGAGACCTATACAGTGCGTATGCACTTTATTTCATTTCCTGATGTATTCAGTTCTTATAAAAAAAAGGAGATGCTAAAAACTTTTACAGTGCGTGTGTACTTCATTTCATTTGTTAATATGACTAGTTGTCCCAAATGTGCTCAAGACTTTTATAACGCATGTGCACTTTATTTCATTTCTTAATGTATCCAGTTCTTGTAAAAGAGTTTTACAGTGCATGTGCAATTTATGTAATTTGTTAATATATTTTGTATTCATTGCGGATGCATTTTGTCATTTCTTAATATGTTCTGAACTCAGTGTGTGTGCACTCTATTTCATTTCTTAATATGTTCTGCACTTCTCAATAATGTATATACTCTGTGACAGTAGACTTAGTTAATTAGATTATAGGAAAATTTGTTGCTCATGGCAAGTCCAATTGACTCACCATCACTGCCAAATTTTTGCCCCCCCCCCCCCCCCCCCAGTGGAGGGTTATGTAAGCGGTCCATGATTAGGGAATTTGTTGCTAGCAGACTCGAGCAGATGTAACTTCGATGGCTTGCTCACGCGCTGCCTGCGATATGTAAGATATAAGAGAATCTGAGACCAAAGAGCAGTGTTGACTACACTAGGAACTGTGTAGCAGTTGTAGTAGTGGTTGCTAGCGAGTCAGTCGTGTGTATCGAGTTGGCTGGGCCTGTCGTGGGGAGCTATGGCAGAGCCTGAGCTTTGTAGTATCAGGTAAAAGCAGCCTCGCGCATATGTAGTATTGTTATATCAAATCCCATGTAAATGTCTTTAAAAAAAATCTCTTAATAATCTTTCTCATAAAAAGTAACTTTTGACAATCATTCATTTCAATTTAAAGAATTTACTAATTTCTCCAATCCTTGGTCATCCCGATTATTGAAAAGAAAAATCAGTTGTTTCTTTTTACAATTGACAAATCTATTGGCCAGTATTGCACTTAGCTGCGCCAGAAAAATTTCTTATAGGAGCAGATATATGCGCGTTATCCGGCGACCTAATTAAGGTAAGATTATTCAATTTATTCAGAATGAATTTTCAGGGCCATGACGCAGCACTGCTGACGTCCAAAATTTACCAGTTTGAATTCACAGTCAATTAGTGAAAGGTTATAAGTGAGTCGCAATTTTATGAGAGATTAGTCGCATTTTATTATTGATGGGTTGCGCAATTTATTTATTGGAAGGTTACGATAAATGTCAATGTTATAGTTATATTTTTTACTGTTGGGAGGTTTCGGAACTTTTCTGTTGGGAGGTTACACTAAATGTGAATATTATTTATATTATTTTATCTGTGGGGAGGTTACAACGTGCATGATAATTTGATTATAGACACTGATGAATGCGAGGGATGCTTGAAACCATGTAATTTTATACACCAAATTGAAAGAAATCACTTAACATAAATGCTTTTTCTTCTTTGGAGTTTAAATTCTCGCTTTTTCTTTATTTCCATGAAAGTTTCGAAATAACGAGGACATTCTGCAGTCGTCAGTAGTTTCTGCAACAAAAAAGTGGAAGTTTTGTTTCGATTTTATGTAGGATGGACGTGTATAGGCGTTGTGAGATAAGTTAATAGATCTGTCAGATGTATAAAACTGATCTCTGCAGTTTGGTGGCAGTGATGTAGTTTGTTTGTTTTTTTTCACTTTGTTGGATGTAGCAAAATAATGGGAGGCAGTGGGAAAGAGAAATGTGAATTGTACCTTTAGTTGAACGTAAAAACTATACAGATTTTGCTCATAAAACTAAAAGAAAATGGACTTTGCCTACTTTCGTGTAAATTTATTATCATCACCATTGTGTTTTCTTTTTTTAAATAGATTCTTGCTTATAGAAGGTGCATTGACGTTAAATGTGTTTTCCTTCGCGGAACGGCGCACTCTTGTGGGGGCGATGTGGGGGATGGTACGGAGCAGCTGAATCATAGACAAACAAGTCACACTCGGGGTAGCCGTCGTTTATCTCGCTTTTTTCTTTATGTCGCTGGCGTGTGGCCTATTGTGTACGCCGCCATTGTTAGGGCAGACTGACCGTCTGGACAACCCAGCCACATTCTCTGCTGCCCGAAGGCAGTGTCCACCTGCTGGGTAGATGCTGGTGGCGCGCTGAAGCAGTACCAGCTGTCCGTTTGAAAAAGCAGTCTGGAGTGTTCTCCAGAACTCCGTTGTTGCTCCAGTCTTTCCGAGGAATGCGTTTAACAGATTGCAGGTAGCGTTCATCTGTGACTGAGTTGTGCTGGCCAGAGAGAGTATATCACTGCCACTATATGGATCTCTTTGTGGCCCATCGACGATAACATAGAACAGGCCTGCATCCGTGCCTACAATGGGGAGAGGGAGGGACGAGGGCAGGTATGAGTGTATGAGTGGTTCTAAGTTGTTGGTGATCGCACGTTAATGGTAACACACATGGGACAGCCGCCCCTCTCTCGTCGGCCTGAGTGGCCGAGCGGTTCTAGGCGCTTCAGTCGGGAATCCCGCGACCGCAACAGTCGCAGGTTCGAATCATGCCTTGGGCATGGATGTGTGCGATGTCCTTAGGTTAGTTAGGTTTAAGTAGTTCGAAGTTCTAGGGGACTGATGACCTCAGATGTTCAGTCCCATAGTGCTCAGAGCCATCTGAATCATTTGAAGCGCCTCTCTCTCCTGGTGCGATCTTTTGGCACAACGATTTTCCCCAGTGACCAGCACATGCGTTGCATTATGACCTGCTGACTACGTGTGCTTTTTTTTCCATGACAATTTCGATGTGTAGTTAGAACAGTACAGCATTTTGCATCAGTTGTGGTAGCGTGTACTGGCTTTCCTGAATTTCGATTACGTGGGCTGAAGGGTGATTGTCGAGCAAAGCAGCGGGAGGCGTCTGTAGCGAACTCTGACTTCAAACAGCGATAGACACATTTCTTAGCTGTAGGCTTACAGGTAATACACTTACGAAAAAGCAGTCTGGAGTATTCTCCAGAATTTTGTAGTTGTTCCAGTCTTTCCGAGAAATGCGTTTAACAGATTGCAGGTATCGTTCATCTGTGATTGAGTTCTGCTGACCAACACCAGCATCTCGTCATTTGAACGTATTTCCAACACAAAATATAATACCTTCCACTCAAGTCTTTTTCCCATCTGCTTGTAGGTGAAGGGTAGAGTTTGAATAGACCTGCCACTAGTTTCGAGTGGTACTCTGAAATTTTTCCCAACAGCAACACCAGTTGTATGAAATCGTCAATTTTTGAGCTGTATTGCGAATTTAAGAGCTAATTGTGTAGAGCTATGCATAAAGATGTGTAATTAGGACTGATCTTTTTGATTAATTCCACTATTACCCATTAAAATTGCTACACCAAGAAGAAATGCAGATGATAAACCGGTATTCATTAGACAAATGTATTATACTAGAACTGACATGTGATTACATTTTCACACAATTCGGTTGCATAGACCCTGAGAAATCAGTACCCAGAACAACCATCTCTGGCCGGAATAACGGCCTTCATACGCCTGGGCCTTGAGTCAAACAGAGCTTGGATGGAGTGTACAGGTACAGCTGCCCATGCAGCTTGATACCACAGTTCATCAAGAGTAGTTACTGGCGCATTGTGACGAACCAGTTGCTCGGCCACCATTGACCAGACGTTTTTAATAGGTGAGACATCTGGAGAATGTGCTGGCCAGGGCAGCAGTCGAACATTTTCTGTATCCAGAAAGGCTCGTACAGGACCTGCAACATGCGCTCGTGCATTATTCTGCTGAAATGTAGGGTTTCGCGGAGACCGAATGAAGGGTAGAGCTACGGGTCGTTCCACATCTGAAATGTAACGTCCACTGTTCAAAGTGCCGTCAATGCGAACAAGAGGTGACCGAGACGTGTAACCAATGGAACCCCATACCATCACGCTGGGTGATACGCCAGTATGGTGATGACGAATACACGCTTCCAACGTGCGTTCACCGCGATGTCGCCAAACACAGGTGCGACCATCATGATGCTGTAAACAGAACCTGCATTCATCCGAAAAAATGACGTTTCGCCATTCGTGCACCCAGGTTCGTCGTTGAGTACACCATCGCAGGCGCTCCTGTCTGTGATGCTTCGTCAAGGGTAACTGCAGCCATGGTCTCTGAGCTGACAGTCCTTGGTGCTGCAAACGTCGTCGAACTGTTCGTGCAGATGGTTGTTGTCTTGAAAACGTCCCCATGTGTTGACTCAGGGATCGAGACGTGGCTGCACGATCCGTTACAGCCATGCAGATAAGATGCCTGTCATCTCGACTGCTAGTGATTTAAATGGCCAGTAGTGTACGTAATTAGGACTGGTCGTTACTTCACTCTCCCAACCAAAATAAATAAAGTACACTAACCTAACCTTTCCCTCGAGCATCTGGACAGTTTCCATGTGTCGGGGGATGCTTTTTGGCCTTCCATCCATATGGGCTAGGATTTGATTCCCAGGAAGGGACTTCCATTTTTAACTTCCCTCCGGTTCCCAGGTGGAGGGGGGGGGGGGGGGGGATGGAGGTGGGATGGGAGGTCAGCACAGCCTTGGGACACTGAAATTCCCGCCGTTTTGGAAATACTCACGACTTTTTGAATTTCCTGCCAAAATTCGAAATTCGTACCAAAATTCGAAATTCTCGCCAATAGGGTAGGTGGGAGAGGGGTAGGTGGGGACTCATGTGCCAGCTGAGGAAAACATATGACATCATCCGGGTTTGTCGGGTAATTAGTTGATAAATTTAATTAATGTGCAAAATGGCTGGTTCAAATGGCTCTGAGCACTATGCGACTTAACTTCTGAGGTCATCAGTCGCCTAGAACTAATTAAACCTAACTAACGTAAGGACATCACACACATCCATGCCCGAGGCAGGATTCGAACCTGCGACCGTAGCGGTCGCTCGGTTCCAGACTGTAGCGCCTAGAACCGCACAGCCACTCCGGCCGGCAATTAATGTGCATATCAATTTGATATCAAGAGTGTCCTGATACCGCCCAAGTCCCCCACTGTGATGTGTCATTAAAGCTTCCTAAGTGCTAGACATGGGCCATATGAATAAAACTGAAGCACAAGCTTGGAGCAAATGGTAGAAGTAAGAGCATTCACTTGGAAGCAAAAGGTAAAAACAGTAGCATTAGCTTCTTTTTTTTTTTTTTTTTTTTACTCTTATGGGACTTAACTGCTAAGGTCATCAGTCCCTAAGCTTACACACTACTTAAGCTAAATTATCCTACGGACAAACACACACATCCATACCTGAGGGAGGACTTCAACCTCCGCCAGGACCAGCCGCACAGTCCACAGCTGAAGCACCTGAGACCGCTCGGTAAATCCCGCGCGGCTATTAGCGTCTGATTGTAAGAACAACGTTTTGCTTTTCCTCCCTACCTTTTACTTCTAACACAGTAGCAAAAACTCCTGGCCGCCTGCTTGGTATGCATTGTCAGCGAACCATTGTTGAGCAAGAGCAGTCTTCATCACTGTTTCCTTTGCCGTTCGACTGCGTTTCTATTCATTTATTTTCAGTGAGGACTGTCATTTATCGAATGAAGATGTCCTCGTCAGATTCAGGTGAAAACTCGGTATGTGCAGAAAGTACGATGTTGTTTTTAGTCACGGCTTTAGAAAATCGTCCTGAGTTATTAGAGAAGTCACAACTTCCAGAAGCAAAAAGAAAGAGAGAAGAAGCAATCCTAAATGTTATACATTCATTTGAAACTAATATCGGCATTAAAATTGACAGGAAACAATTGCTAAAGAAAGTTAGTAACATGAAAACGAAACTAAAAAGGAAAATGGATAAGAACAGAACGGGAAATAAACCGATTGTTTTAAGTGTTTGGGAGAAAAAGTTTTTACAACTTGCTACAAGGAGATGGGAATCCTACGATGAACCAGATACCAGGTAAGATAAATTACAAGCTCGTGTGATGTTAATACTTACTTATTTTCATTCGGTTATAAAATTACGCACAGTCTGTAAATGTTAAAATGCGTTTTTTTTTTTCAATTTCGTAACTTTGAGTGGCAGTGACACTAGAGCACGCACCGTCCATATCTACACTATCGCCAGTAGAGCACTTGAAGTCATCTGGAAAGATTCAGTTCTAGTTTTTCTTAGTCAAACAAAATTAATTACTGCTACTTATAAAGATGCAAGCGAAAATTTGTTTTTCACGAGAGTAGTGAAATGTTCTTATTACTGTATCGTAAGAAGTACTACTACTACTACCATTACTATTATTAGTGGTGCTAGCAGTAATATGATGTGTAAGAGTCATGTTTGCTATTCAGTTTCACTAAGTGCCATGGCCTGAGTTAACTTGGGCCGTCAACATTTCGTAACCTTTTGCGAAGGAAAGTTTCCGCTGTTATCTTTGTAAAGTAAATCTTCATAAAAATGCAAATACGCGTTAAGTTATACCGTTGTATACATCTCTGGCATACATATGTGTTTCTAGGAACAGATGTTACACCTCGTGCTGGCCCACCATCCTCTTCGTCTAGAGCAAGTCCATATGCCAGGCCACCTCTCTTGAAGAAAGGAGCATTGTCAAAAACAGACGAGACGAAGATGGTCAGTACCACAGAATTACATAGGCTGGTGCTGCTGGAGCAACTGAAGCGCACTCGACTGCAAATGGAAAAAGAAGCTATGTTAATGAACTTTCTTAATATAAAGATGAATAATGCAAACAATTTGCAACAGGAGGAAAATGAAAATAGTTTTAATGTATATATCGTTCTGTAGACTGCGTTATTCCTTTTGTTGTAGACAATCAGTAATTTTGTATTTTTCATAAGTAAAAAATTCAAAATCCTGCATGTTGTATTAGAGCTGCAATTTCTTGTCTTCTTTGACGTCCTCTCTGAAGAATATCCGCTTCTCCCCATTATCACCACCTTCATGTAAATCCTGTGCCGTGTCTTTAAAATCGTCATCTTGTAGGTGTTTCGCAACATTATGTAGTATAAAACAGCAAGCTATTATTGTTGGAACATTTGGTAAGGCAACTCTACACATATACTGCAAAACAAGAGACCGCCTCATCAGCTGACCAAAGCAACGCACTGTCACAACTGTTTCTTTTTTTAAAAGGTTATTTAATGACTTGTGACTGTCCTCAGTTGGATTACGAACGGGGGTCATCAGCCAGGGCTCTAGGCCATACCCTTCATCACCCAAAAGAACAGTGTTCTTACATTCACTCAGCACTTTCCAGACACTTGAATTTCTCCATGTTCGATTGTCATGTACTGACCTGGACCAGCTAGCCTCAACAGTAGTGAACTATTCCTTCACACTGCATGTAGCCTGCACATTTACACTAACAAAACCCTTTCTGTTGATATATTCGTCGCCAAATTGCACAGGTTTTGGAATCCGCATATGCGTACAGTCAATTACACCAAGAGCACTTGGAAATTTACATTTTTGTAGCCACTCATTTTTAGCCACAGTATTATCATGTGTTGATCACGGAGACTTGATCCATAAATCTGCTTTTTCCATTATCTTTTTTAGAAACACTACTAACTGTGTTACTCACTGTAGTTTGGTGAATTCCCATTTCTTCTGCTATTCCAGACTGGAATCCTGGATCAGCTACATACCGAAGGAAAATATTCATCTTCTGTTCCGACGATAGTGCTCCACCTCTTCTTTTCCCTGTCTGTCAGAAAACGCTTTGCATTCCACTTAACATTTTCTTCGTTGAAACGATACAGAGTTTTATAATGCTCTCCAGGTGGACATCGACGTGGCCCGTAGCATTTTTCCCGGCGTAACCTTGCTGCTATTTGAGCCATATCAGCACTCTGCAAACGTGAGCCTGCTACTGACCAGCCTTCAAGTTTTACAAGCAATTGGTTCCAGAATGAAGTCAGAGCTTCTCTTTATTCTTACATTTCATATGATACCGAAGCAAGAGCTCAACGGGAAAGCAAAAGATTTCATTGTTCTTTTTGTTCCCACAAGCAAAAGCTCTTGCTTCACATTTCGTTCATAAATTCGGAAGCTTTAGCTTCAAAATTCGAAGGAAAAGCATTTGCTTCACTTCATTCTTACGGCCCATAATGGCCTCTCCTGAAAACTACCTGTCTACTACTGTACAGTATATTTATCTTCTGTTTGCATGCATTTAAATTTAACACATATATATTAAGAAGTTTCATTGTAACTTTAATCTCACTTGTACGTTTATTTTCTAACACCCCTAAAAACGTATGAACGATGTTCTGCTGTATACGGTTCGATTGTCCACATAAACTAGTTTTCTGAACACCTATTTTCCATAATTAGTTCGGATGGTCGACGCTCTACTGTACCTAGTCCACCAGAACAGTGGCACACCTAACAGCTTATTTTCACAGAATGAAACGAAATATTCCTTGCTACATGTGTTTGCAAAGCGTAACCTTACATACTAAAAACAATATGGTAATATTACAACCAGTTCCGATTAGCATAAGCAGTCGATTTTCTAAGGATGCTTGATATGATTTATGACATGTTTGTGCTTGGGTAGATTAAGTCACATACATAAACCTTAACAGAAGTAGTACTCTCAGCACAATCGAGCTGGCTGCACTATGATTAATTAACAAGCGGTTATTACTACTACTGTTATGACTTATGTATGTGAGATGCTGCTCGCACACAGACACGTCACAAATATTTCTGAACGAAATTTTGAAAATAGATAGCTTATGCTAACCTAAACTAGCCAAAAATAAATTCCTTTCCAAACGCAACTGGTGGCTATATTTTTCAGCCTGAGTTATATCACAGTTCATGAAGCAACGGCAATCATCTATGCAATACTGATCTATTTTGATGCAAATTATTAAACTATCCTATCCATTTACCTGAGTTTTACTTTTTTACAAGACATTTTTTCAATTATCGTATAACACATTATGGAAATAACAATCATTCACTTCACGTCAATCAGAGTTCACAACATGAAAGAGACGAAAAATGACGACGATTTTGGTGGAAGCCTGATTGAACTGCAAAGCTATGAAAATGAAAACAACAGAAGTCAGGTCCAAAACAGTCTGTCCAGTCCATAGTGAGCTCAAACGCCGAAGTTGAACTCCGAAGAAGTCGCTGTACTTCGTGGTTTCTATCACAGCTGCCAGTCCTAGCTAACTATTGTTTGGTACGAAGCACCGTTAGTGGAATACGTTCCAACAGCGGCGGCCAGTGGTATCTGAAATTGGCTGTTGCACTGAAGTTTCAAGGTTCCATTTTTTTGACGTATGCAAGGGAGAAAATTTCGTGTCTCGGCGTCTAGGTTTTCTACGTTCTTTATTCACGACCGACAAAAATATAAAATGCGGTTTTGCTGGTGAGAAGACATATCCTCCGAATTTTTACTCTTAAAACAAATATGTGAATGTAGCCAAAGTATTAAGATTGCTACTGAAATATCAGTATTGGTCATATTCTGGTTATCGTACCCTAGCGGCTATGATAACAAATTAACGTTGCGGAAGGAGAGAAAACTAGGAGAAGTTTCTCTACAGCGTGGTGCTACCTCGCGGAGCATTTGGAACTGTTTCTAATCGACTGCAGCACCAGTTACGTCACCACAGAGATACTAGGCCTGAGAGCCTACACACGGTATGGTGGCCGATGCGCAGTGACCACTTTTCGTCCGAAATGCGGGGCGAGTCGTAGCGTTGCTCTTGGGGGGCGAAAAGAAAAAGAATGGTGATTTTACATTTTTTTGAAAAATGTCGAAAAGTGGATATTTTGGTGGGCCACTTGGCAACAGAATCAGGGATTGATTACGCTATTATAATAGCATACGTTGAGCATTAAATACCTGAATAAGAGCAGCAGATTGATTTATTTGAGATCGTTCGGAAGAATCATTATCATCTCTGGTTACTTTATAGTCGCGATGTAGTCATACCCGGAACAACACTAAGGGACCGGAAGATTTATAGACTTTGAAAGAAATGCAACACTACACAATTAAAAAAAGGAGTTGATTCAGAAATAATAGGAAAACGATAATGTTCCTTCTGCCTCATGCTGCGTTCGGCCCATCAGCGTGATTGTAATTTCTGATGATGAACTAAAAATAATTACCATTCAAGTAAATGAGGAGAATGAAATCATCAAGGTTAATTTATTAAAATAAGCACACTTATCTTTAACACACGTTTTTTAATGCTACGTATCCTATCATATGAAATTAGAATAGATGACCATTGTGGTTAAATACTTTATATAATACAGTCAAAATGTCCTCTTGATTCTGTCTGTTCGTAGTCAATTACAAGAAACTACATGTTTTCTGATTGGAAAAATATCAGTTAGCATATTTATTGAATATTTTCACATAAAATATAAAATACCGATGTGGAACGCAGCAAGTCCGCGTCCGCCTTTCATGAAATACAAACAGTAAAAGGTGAGGCGCCCAATGCCTCATTTGTCTTGAAACAACAGAATTCTTTTTTATATCATTAATCGATACATGTACATAGAGATTTATCGGCACCGCGTAAGAACGGCAAAGATAAAGAATAATAGACTCTGTCGCTGCTATGCGATGGTTCATTTCTTTTACTTTACAAGTGTTCGATAACTTTAGGCCATCAGGCGTTTACTATTGAGCGTATGTTAATCTTTGTCAGGTGAAAATTACTAATATTACAGAGTTCATTCGTTTGTTCTTAAGGGGAGGCCGACAAGTGTTTTCCACCTTTTGGTCAGTCAGCGATGACAGAATCGAGATACACGCGGTACAATCTTTCTCAAACGATTTTACAAAAACTATTCGCCAAAAAAATGATTTTTGCGTTGCTTATAGCATGTCAGTTTCATGAAGATGTGCCCATCATTTCGCTGATTCCGTAGTTATCACGTAGAAGTAACACACTGCGCGAAATTTGGAACTTTTGCAATGACAAACAGAGGTAGCTATGGTTTTGAGTTTGGTGCATATTACGTAATTATTGAGTATGAAATTTAGCCAACATACTCAATTTTTACTTAAACTTGGATAAAAGTATCTATCTGTCACCAATTTCGATAAAATTGATCTGACGTATCACACGCATTTACGATCTCGCCGCGCCAACGATAAAGCCACAGCGAAATACCCACAGCATCTACATATACACCTACATCTACATGGATACTCTGCAAATCACATTTAAGTGCCTGGCAGAGGGGTCATCGGACCACTTTCACAATAATTGTCTATTATTTGAATCTCGCAGAGCGCGCGGAAAAAACGAACACCAATATCTTTCCCTGCGAACTCTGATTTCTCTTATTTTATTATGGTGATCGTTTCTCCCTATGTAGGTCGGCGTCAACAAGGTTGGCATTCAGAGGACAAAGTTGGTGATTGATATTTCGTGAAAAGATTCCGCCACAACGAAAAACACCTATGTTTTAATGATGTCCACCCGAAATCCTGTATAATTTCAGTGACACTCTCTCCACTATTTCGCGATAACGCAAAACGTGCTGCCCTTCTTGAACTTTCCCGATATACTCCGTCAACCCTATCTGGGTAAGGACCCCACACCGTGCAGCAGTATTCTGAAAGAAGACGACAAGCGCAGTGTAGGCAAGCTCCTTAGTAGATCTGTTACACTTTCTAAGTGTCCTGCCAATAAAACGCAGTCTTTGGTTAGCCTTCCTCAGAACATTTCCATGTGTTCCTTCCAACTTAAGTCGTTCGTAATTGTAATTCCCATGTATTTAGTTGAATTTACGGCCTTTTGATTTGACTGATTTATCGTGTAACCGAAGTTTAACAGATTCCTTTTAGGACTCATGCGGATGACCTCGCACTTTTCGTTATAGGGTCAATTGCCAATTTTCGCACACTACAGATATCTTTTCTAAATCGTTTTGTCTTCTCATGACTTACTAGTTCATAAACGACAGCGTCATCTACAGACAACCTAAGACAGCTGCTCAGATTTTCTCCTAAATTGCGTATATAGATAAGGAACAGCAGAGGGCTTATAACACTACCTTAAGGAACGCCAGCAATCACTTCTGTTTTACTCTATAACTTTCCGTCTACTGCTACGAACTGTGACCTCTCTGACTGGAAATCACGAATCCAGTCACATAACTGAAACGATATTCCATAAGCACGCAATTTCACTACAAGCCGCTTGTATGGTACAATGTCAAAAGCCTTCTGAAAATCTAGAAATACGGCATCAATATGAAATTCCTTGTCGATAGCACTCAACACTTCGTGTCAGCAAAGAACTAGTTGTGTTTCACAAGAACGATGTTTTCTAAATCCGTGTTGACTGTGCGTCAATAGACCGTTTTCTTCGAGGTAATTGGTTCAAATGGCTCTGACCACTATGGGACCTAACAGCTGGCGTCACCAGTCCCCTAGAACTTAGAACTACTTAAACCTAACTAACCTAAGGGCATCACACACATCCATGCCCGAGGCAGGATTCGAACCTGCGACCGTAGTGGTCGCTCAATTCCAGACTGAAGCGCCTAGAACCGCTCGGCCACTCCGGCCGTCTTTCGAGGTAATTCATAATGTTTGAACACAATATATGTTCCAAAATCGTGCTGCATATCGACTTAACGATATCGCGCTGTAATTTAGTGGATTACTCCTACTACCTTTCTTGAATATTGGTGTGGCCTGTGCAGCTTCCCAGTCTTGGAGTACGGATGTTTCGTCGAGCGAACGTTGTATATGATTGTTAAGTATGGAGCTGTTGTATCAACGTTCTCTGAAAGGAACCTAACTGGTATACAGTCTGGACCGGAAGACTTTATTTTAAGTGATTTGAATATCTTCTTCTACGTTACTCATGTTGGCAGCTGTTTTAGATTCGAATTCTAAAATGTTTACTTCGTCTTCTTTGCTGAAGGAATTTCGGAAGGCTGAGTTCAGTAACTCTGCTTTGACAGCACTGTCGTCAATAGAATTTCCATTGTTATCGCGCAGAGAAGGCATTGATTGTGTCTCGCCGCTAGCATGCTCCACATACGACCAGAATCTCTTTGGATTTTCTGCCAAATTTCGAGAGAAAGTTGCGTTGTCTAAACTGTTATAAAGCATCTCGCACTTAAGTCGGCGCTAAATTCCGAGCTTCTGTTTTAAGATCGACAATCTTGGAGGTTTTGCGTCCGTTTAAATTTGGCATGTTTTTTTCGTTGTTTCTGCAACAGTGTTGTGACCCGTTTTGTGTACCAAGAAGGATAAGGTCCGTCGTTTGTTAATTTATTTGGTATAAATCACTAACTGCTGCCGATACTATTTCTTTGAATTCCAGCCCCATCAGGTCTACACTTGCATTGTTAATGTGGAAGTGGTGAAGATTGTGTCTTTCAGGATGGCGTCAAGTGATTTTTTATCTGCTCTTTTGAATAGGTATATTTTTCGTTTATTTTTGGAGAATTTGGGGGTTACAATATTCAGTCTCACTACGTAACCCTGTGTTCACTAATCTCTGTATCTGTTTTGATGCTCCTTATTAGCTCAGGGTTGTTTGTTGCTAAGGTGTCCAAACGTTCATATTCGCGTGGGCTCAAAAACTAATTGCTCGAAATAATTTTTAGAGAATGCTTTTAGCACAATTTCGGATGATGTTTTAGGCGTTCCTCCGGAATTAAACATACATTTTCGCCAACATGTCGATGGTAAATTATAGTCACCACCAACTATAACTATATGAGACGGGTACGTGTTTGAAATCAAGCTCAAGTTTTCGTTGAACCTTTCAGCAATTGTATCGTTTGAATTTGGAGTTCTGTAAGAGGATCCAATTATTATTTTATTCCGGTTGCCAAGAATGACCGCTGCCCATACTAACTCATAGGTACTATCTACTTCAATTTCGCGACAAGCTAAACTACTTCTAATAGCAACAAGCACGCCACCGCCAACTGTGTTCAGCCCATCCTTTCGGAACACCGTTAGATTCTTCGCAAAAATTTCGGCTGAACGTATCTCCGTCTTTAGACAGCTTTCAGAGCATCCCTTATACTTCACAAACATTTTCATGTATAGAAATGAGATTTTGGCAAATGGTAGCACACAAAGAGGAGAATATTTTACTAGGTCTACATCTTTGCTTCCGCCGTTTTTTCTTGGAGTTCGGAGCTTTATTGTGAAAAAGTTACAAAAAAATTATGATTGATAGTATTGCCCATCGCCGGTCACTACGTTCTCCCATCTTTCGGATAGCATACGAATCCCGTGGCGGAAGAATTAGGCGTCTTTTGTGGGGATCCATGAATCGATTCAATTTTGCACTTGTTCATATGATCGGAAGTGCCGGTCAGCCAGACTGTATCCCACTGATCGAAAAAGGTGGTAGTCAGAGAGAGCAACGTATGGCGAATACGGCGGAAAGGACTGGACTTCTCATTTCAACGTTTCCATGTATATTTTGACGAGTTTTGCGACATGGGGTCGAGCACTGACCTTCTGCAAAATTTCCTTAACGTGTCTATCGCTATATTGTGGCCGTTTGTGTTTCAGTGCTGGGCTCGAACGCATCAATTTCTTTCGATAATGATGTCCTGTGACTGTCTTGCACGATGCAACACTTGCATTCTGCAAGACTGTATCAGAGAATAATCAGGTACGTTAATGAATACGCACATTAACTGAAAAGTGATGAACGAACAAAATTTCGTGTTTGAAAATCTTTTTTTCATAATTTTGTTAAACACTGTTCACAATGGAGTCAAAGGAAAGTCCATTGCACAAAACGCAATATGCCAAGACTTCGGAAATCCGAGCATTGCACCTGTAGAGGAAGCGCAGTTGCAATGCGCTACGCCACAAGCGAACATAAACACGCCTGTCACGGATAACGCGGCGTGTTTGTCAACATTACTTGCATCGACAATTTCCGATTTTTGCTTCTGAAGGGAAAAGAACACACCCTGTGGTCTTTATTAGAGAATTTCGAAAAGTTTTACCTCGTTCCTGGACCGAAGCCCAGAAAATTAGATTTGACGTTGGATACACACAGGGTGATGCTCTGCTATGGGCTACGGACATGGCGGAACGTTGCCACTTTCGTGAACAGTTTGAGGGAGCATTTCTGGATACGTATTGGTCTGAGGCCATGCAAGAGAGGCTCAGACGTGAAGTATCCAACCCATCTCCGTTCAATAGCAAATATGGAAGCTTAAGGAGCTATTTTCAAAAGTATTTGAATGAAACCAGATACTGGACGAACCCGGTATTTCAAGTAGACGTGCTGAAAATTTTAAAAAGCCGTCTTCCTGTCCACATTAGGGAAAAGCTCATTACCATTCCGGAATTCGTCACCGAATACTTTCAATCTGTACTGGACTCAATAGATTTGATATACGAAGAGAGACCAGTACAACCCAGGCCTATTAATACGCCGGTAGCGCGACAGAGATTTACGGACGAACAAGTAAACAACGGATTCATAGTACAACACAGATGGCAACCTTGCCCTACGCAGACCTATGGTAATGGTAACGGCAATCACAACGACAGTGGAAAATTCGTACGTTCAAAGGCGGCTACAAGAGAAATGGGAAAATATTTAACAAAAACAACTACAACGGGCGAGCAGCGTATAGCCAGTCTGTACAATATGTAAAAGCACAAGCTACCCACAATAATCAGCCGATCGCTTGGCAAACGCAAAACAATAACAGACAACCGAATAACCCACAGACAGCTGAATTCGGCCAGCAAAGCAACACACACATGCCGAATAACGCGCAGAGGCAAAGTGGATTTCAGTCGAGATTTCAGTAGACTAACCGCGACGCCGGAAACCTTGAACCGGTCACGGTAGGCCCCCGTTCTGTGACCTTGAGTGGGGGGAGGCACGAACTTGATCGACACTTGCTTTGTCACATACGATCATGGTAGTGATGTGAGAGATGATATGTATCAAGGTAATGAGAGTACGCAGGAAAACTTGAAAAGCTAGTATCAAAGCCAAAATATTGACCATGATGTACTCAATGTGCTTGACACAGGTGCTACGACTAATTTGATGTCTCAGGGATTCTTTCAATAACTGAAGAAACGTGGGCGTATACCCGGAAGTAATTTGCAAGGTACAAATTGCCACTGGTCAGAAATCGAAATGAGTCAAGTGTAAGTAGGCTGTTTAGGTTCTTATGTTGGTAACGTCACGTAGCGCTCTGTATGAAAATCACTGCTGTGTGCAGTCTGTGGCTGGTTTGTATTGTTGTTGGCTATTGTAGTGTTGGGCAGTTGGTTGTTAACAGCGCGTAGCGTTGCGGAGTTGGAGGTGAGCCGCCAGCAGTGGTGGATGTGGGGAGAGAAATGGCGGAGTTTTGAGAGCGGATAATCGGGACGTGTGTCCATCAGAGACAGTAAATTTGTAAGACAGGATGTCATATATTATGACTTTTGAACACTATTAAGGTAAATACATTGCTTGTTATCTATCAAATTTTTTTATTTGCTAACTATGCCTATCAGTAGTTAGTGCCTTCGGTAGTTTGAATCTTTTATTTAGCTGGCAGTAGTGGCGCTCGCTGTATTGCAGTAGTTCGAGTAACAAAGATTTTTGTGAGGTAAGTGATTAGTGAAAGATATAGGTTAATGTTAGTCAGGCCATTCTTTTGTAGGGATTATTGAAAGTCAGATTGCGTTGCGCTAAAAATATTGTGTGTCAGTTTAAGCACAGTCATTTATAATTTTTCTAAGGGGACGTTTCACAAGATACAAGCCTTAATTCCCGTACAATTAGGACAGTTTTCTGTATGATACAATTTTTTGATAGTAGAGAAATTAATAGTTGATTGTTTAATCGGTATGGGCACATTTAGGGCATACCAAGTACAGATTAATATAGGAAAAGGCCGATGTCATTCTACTGCAAATAACCAATTATTTGTAATAGATCTAATCAGGGGATGTACTAATAGATGTAAAACTCACGACTTTGAAGTGCAGTTGGTAAATCCCATAGCTATGTTTGTCAACATATACAATAACGAACAGTTGGCGGGAGAAGAAGTAAACCGAGACACAATAAGTACAAAGGTAAGTGAATTAAAGTGCTTGTCTCATAAACAGTAAGCGGAACTTACGGAACAGGCTGCTTTGGCCGAGCGGTTCTAGGCGCATCCGTCCGGAACCGCGCTGCTGCTACGGTCGCAGGTTCGAATCCTAGCTCGGGCATGGATGTGTGTGATGTCCTTAGGTTAGTTAGGTTTAAGTAGTTCTTAGTCTAGGAGACTGATGACCTCAGATGTTCAGTCCCATAGTGCTTAGAGCCATTTTTTTTATCTTAGGGAACCGACAGTTGCTTATATACCTGTATTTGATAAAAGACTCATACCCTGCATCATGGACGAAGAGGGAAGCAGTAAGAAAAAAATTAACAGGATACTTGAATGGGGCGAAATAGAACCATCATTTTCCCGTTATTGTAGTCCTATTTTGGCCGTGAGTAACCCAGATGGCAATGAACACGTCCAGACAATTTAGAGGAACAGCTTATGAAATTCCTTAATGCTTAATTTCTTAGTATAATGTCCGCCCCGATAGCTGCGTGGTGCCGGCACGATAGCTCAGCGTGTTCAGTCAGAGAGTCGGTTGGCCTCTGTAATAAAAAAACCGAGTGGAAGATTCAACAAAACAAACTTGAACGGATGTCCTGTGACGTCTGCAACGATCAGACAAAAAAAAATTTTTTTGGTCAGCGTGGCGGATTGCCGTCTTACGGGCCCGGATTCGACTCCCGGCTGGGTCGGAGCTTTTCTCCGCTCAGGAACTGGGTGTCGTGCTGTCATTATCATCATTTCATCCCCATCCGGCGCGTAGGTCGCCCAATGTGTCGTCGAATGTAATAAGACCTGCACCTAGGCGTCCGGACGTGCCCCGCAAGGGGCCTCCCGGCCGATGACGCCAAACGCTCATTTTTCTTTCTTACTATAATCGACCTCATGCCTTCGTATTGGCAAACAAAACTATATGAAGGAAGCCAGAATTACACCGCCTTCGTATGTGGGGGCAGGAGCTTCGAATTCCAAGTATTACCGTTTGGGTTGAACGTAACTGCAGGTGTATTTATCTCTACACTGGACAGAGTGCTTGGGCCCAAACTTTCGAGTAAGGTAGAAGTATACGTGGATGACCTTTTAGTCGCTACACCCACTTCGGTAGAACATTTGTGATTAATTCAACAAGTATTGAGTCGCTTTTCCGAATATGGAGTAACAGTAAATCTCAAGAAATCAAATTTCGGACAAGAAAAGGAAAATTTTTAGGACACATAATCTCTTTGGAAGGCATACTGCCAGATCCTTAAAAAAAACGTGATGCCATTACGAACTTCCCTGTTCCTCAGAACAGGAGACTATTAAAGGCATACTTAGGCCTAGTGTCATTTTTCAGGAAATTCAGCAGTCCGGAGTGGCCGTGCGGTTCTAGGCGCTGCAGTCTGGAACCGAGCGACCGCTACGGTCGCAGGTACGAATCCTGCCTCGGGCATGGATGTGTGTGATGTCCTTCGGTTAGTTAGGTTTAAGTAGTTCTAAGTTCTATGCGACTGATGACCTCAGAAGGTAAGTCGCATAGTGCTCAGAGCCATTTGAACCAGGAAATTCATCCCTCACGAACTTGTGAACAGTGATGCTTTACTCAATCTTCTCCGAAAAAACAGACTTTGGTTGTGGGACAAGCACTGTCAAACCGATTTCGAAAACATCAAGCAAGTCTTATTAAATGCTAATATTTTATCTCAATCAGACATGAAGAAACATTTTTATTGACGCACCGACGCCTCTTCTCAGGTCTGGGTGCATGTCTTTTTCAAATGGTAGAAGAAGAGGAAAATCTCATCCCTAAAGTAATTAGATTCGCCAGTCGCACCTTATCGAAAGCTGAACGTTCATATTCAGTCATGGAGTTCGAAGGTTTGGCTGTAATATGGTCCTTTAAAAAATTAGAATATTTCCTTTGGGATAAACACACAGAAGTATACTGTGACCATCAGTCCCTATCGTTCGGTAAACTTGTAAATTGCTGCACCGACTGTTTGACAGGTGGTGTATGTATCTTCAAGAATTCGATTTTGAAATAGTATACAGAAAAGGAAATCGAAACATAATAGCTGATGCTCTTTCTCGACTACCACAAGGATTTGAGGAATTCAACGATCTTTTAGAGCAGGAAGGTGAAATAGGATCTATGTTGATGGAGGACAAAACACTCCGACCATACTATGTCCACATGTGTGAACACATGGAGCAATTACAGGAGGAAGATACACGCTGGAGTAAGGTAAGAGCAAAACTTACAAATAACGGAGATGAAAAATTAAAAAGGTTTTTTACTATTCACATAGGTGTTCCATTCCATAGGAAACCTCCCTAATTAGAACAATGGCGCGTTTGTTTACCAGAGGAATATGTGGCTATTATATCACTGCAAAATGCACTGACAAAACACGTAAATATTGTTATTTCCCCAACCTTAAACGAAGAGTACTACAGGTGGCAAGAAGGTGTATTATTTGCCAGAAAGCAAAACATTCTAACATCTCCAAACAGATAGAACTACATCCCATTGTGGCTAAGAAACCTCTAGAAAAGGGATCGTTAGATACGGCTGGACCCTATCCTAGAGGTAAAGGAGGAGTAAAACATATAGAAGCCTGTATGATATTTTCACAAAATACGTAAAACTGTATGCTGTACAGAAAATTACAGTCAGTTTAATTATAAGACGAATTAAAGAGGATTATTTCGCAAGAGTAGGAAAACCAGAAGTCATGTTAACAGATAATGCCTCATATTTTGTTGGACGTAAATGGAAAGAGTTTGTAGTTTCCAACCAAATCAAGCACATTTTAATATCCAAATTTCATCACAGAGCTTCCCCCATAGAAAGGGTGTTTAAGGAATTCAGCAGGTTTGTGAGGACCTATATAACTCGTAAACATACCAAGTGGATTGAATATGTCACTCCTTTCTTACAAGTTTTTAACAACCTTCCATATACATCAACTGGATTTACCGAAATGAGCTAATGTTCGACTGTAAACAAGTAGACGAATGGGAAAAACCTTTGCGCAAGATACCGATTCCGGAATTATTACTGGATGATAAAATACGTCAAGCAGTAATCAACCTTGAATCTGGGCTAAATGTAGGAAAGGAATTTACGACAGGAAGCTGAAACGTACAACACAGTTTTACATAGGACAAAAGGTGTTACTTAGAACACATCCCAAATCCACAAAAATTGGAAAACTGAACCGTGAGCGGCAATTACTATACACCAGACCATACATAATAACAAAATCCCCTACACAGAAGTATAAAAACTGGCACACGCGAGCGCTGGTAAAGACAACAGACTTTACCCACACAAAGACTTGAGAACGTTTATATATTGAAGAAGGGCTGTATACCCTCCAAGTTGTACATATGTATAATAATATTAGATTTATGATGCTGGAAAACCACATTCCAGAATTTATGTTGTTAATTGATAAGTACAATTTTTGATTGTTTTTTTTTCTTATATGTAAAATGTGTAAATGGTAAGGTGAGTGGATGTACAAGGGAGAATTTTACTTTTATGTCTCTAGAGGCGACGGTACTTTAAACACATCACTTCGCCTTGCACGTAGCCCAGTTGAAAATGAATAAACGAACTTGTGAAACACACGGTAGCGCGCAATGCAATACGCAACTCAGCGAGACGTAAAGTGGTATCAGAGCGACGCAGCGCATGTGCATTGGGGAGAAAGCTAGTCAACAAAATGAAAGCGCTTGCGCGCCAGACAAACACATCTGAAAGTGTTGGAGCACCCAAAACAAACAAACCCTATGAGCTACAGCCTGCACTAGCATTTTTAAAGCCTATTGCATAAACAGGGACATAGAAAATTAAGGAAGAGTCTATACTACAACTATCTACACAATAAACACAAACAAAGATAAGCTAAGGGATTATATACACGGAGAGGGATCCTAAACTACGAGATATTTCTTGAAGTTACGCTACTGTATACATTATACCTATATATTTACAAATTGAAGTATTGAAAGTACATACACTAATTGTAATTGAGGGACCAGAAAACTCTCGCTACAGGTAAACAAGCCAGTACAATATAAGTGGCAAACTGAATAAGAGGTCGCACTACGCCTATAATACACTTTATTGCAGATTTATAAGGTAAGTAGAGACACACATGACATTAAAAGAGTCTGGGTTAGCACCACTGCACACTGAAGTAAATGAATACATGGTTGAATATATGTGAAAGAGATATTAGTGACCATCGAGGCAGTATACACTTATCTATGAAGATTTAGTTTTAAGTTAGTATTAAGTTTTTTCTTCCAGGGAACGATGCATCTACACGTCCTAAACTGAAGAAAGATATATGCTTGTCGAGTGTTAGGTACCGTCTGAACACAAGAAAGGACCGTACGGCAAGTAAATATAGTTGTAAGTTTATATGTATCAATGTGATAGTGTGAAAATATGTGTAGAAGGAAACAGTTGCAGTACGTCACGTATCATGATGCTGAACTAAGGTGGAGCACTACCAAATAATCAAGGATCGAAACCAAACTACTGTGAGCGTCCGCTACTCATGAAAGTGTCGAACACCTGAATTACATTGACAATTTTATACATGTTTGTTACTCATATAAACACTGTTTTACGCTCATTGAACATAACATATAGTATTGATGATACAACTCCGTATACCTCAGCATATAAAATGGTTCATCCTTTATACAATGAACATAACCAATATTATTGAGCCGCACTTTAAACACAGAATAAATATTCGATGCGATTAGTATCGTCGGGTTTGCATTGTGTTTATAAACAACAAACTATTTTGTTCTTGGGGACACAGTTAAGACCAGCAACGAGACGTTACTGAGCTCATAAATGCCTTTCCATGAAACTTCCTCAACCTTAGAGTGTGTAGATCCTTCCTGGAGAATGCTAGAGAGGCGAGGCTACGTGTAGTTATTTGAGCAGCGCGCAGAATCTATTGTAGCGACTATTGTTTACTTATTTAATTCTTTGAAATTGATAAATGTGCTCCGACAAGAAGTCACTATAAATTTAAATGAAATATATGTCAATTTATGTCATAAAGAAATTTATTATTGTATGAATGTTATGTCAAGAATGAAAAACCAAACAAGAGTAAAAAGTGCACTCATATAATTGGAATTGAGCAGTGTAACCAAATTATAATTTAACAAAATGCACTAAAACAAAATGACAATCAGACTATAATGTAGATAAGCAACGATAATGATATGTCAGCAAATCAATAGCATAAGTTTATTTTTGCAGTTGTATTTTTTTTTTTTTTTTTTTTTTTTTTTTTGTGTGTGTGAATGGTATGCGGAAAGGACACTACAGAAATTTTGCGTAATGCACCGGTATGAAAGCCGCTCAAAAACAAAGCGCAAAAACATACGAAACCTGTCTGCAAAGTGTTAAGTGTGCTTGTGAGATATGTGGGTGTGTGCGTGATAAAGTAAAGATGACAATACTACGTGTAACACGAATTTTTTGTGTTTGACAACCTCGTAAAAACATGAATTTTCTGTACTCGACAACGTCGTAAAAGCGGCAAGAAACTTACTTTGTCGACCGATGTCGGGTGTACGGCTGGTGTCCCCACTGAATAAGTGAGAATGACGAGGTGAAATAAATTCCTCGGCTTGCTGGTATGGAAACCAGTTGACACCACATCGAAGATTTCACAAAGGATTACGCCGCTGTGCACGAGCTTCGCAAATTTATGAAGTGGAGGCTACTGCGAATGCACGACACGGACGCTCTGATTTTGTATTAAGTATGTGAGTGTGTGTTAGCACGGCAATGAACGTCGAGCTGCGAGTGCATGCTTCGCAAGCTACGCACTGGGCAGATACTGACTGACAATAATGGGGCTCTACAGTTACAGCAAGCACTTTGTGATGAAAGAAAACACGAATGTATGTGTGTGTTAAGGGAAGCTGACATGCCTATAAGAATTGATAACCGTATAGGATAACTCCAGTTGCCAAAAAATAAAGGCTATGCCCAAACTGGCCAGGGTTATCAACCCATAAAAAGGGAAATAAGCTCAGACACTGTGCACCTCTGTGTGATGTCAATGCACAGTGGGGGTCAATTGTAGTGATTATTATATTTATTATTATTATTTTTTTCCTCTCATTCTTTTCTTTTCATACATATAAGATACATATAAAATAATAAGTTATTTTGTACCAGCGATACTACTGGTTTACAAACAGAACACGTAGAGACACACTCTTCAGTTGACTAATTTCTGTATATTCACCTGTTTTTCTCTATAAGTGGTAGCAGGTGGACGTATGAAGAGTTCCGCTGCTTTAACATTGTTAAAAAAAATGTGTGTTCTAACTGTACATTAAAGAAGTGTCATAAAAGTTATTATAGAGACACAATTTAAATGACTACTTGTATAATTAACCGCATCTGTTCATCATTTCGCCCGTGCCGAGAATCCTGAATCAAGGGGATCGAAGCAGACAAGAAGAAATTGCGTGAGCAGAGGAGGGGTGATCTGCAACCAGTAATGTCATACCAAGCTCTATGCATGATGGCAGTCACAAGAAAAAGAAGTGCACAAATTTAAATATTGAATATCTGTATCGAATATTGAAGGTTTGTTGATATTAATGCCAGTTAAAGTTCACTCAGGTTATGTGTACCTTACGTTTTCTTTCAATTATTCTTTCCAATTTTTTTGATTATTCAGTCAGCAATTATTAATCAGTTTCCATTATATATTATATTTTATGCCTGCTCCCTATTCTTACCACTAACAATGGTCACCATGCAAGTGTGGGCGTCGAGGGGCCATACTTAATATTTACAAAACATGTGAGTGTAGGCTTCAGTTTAGAGTGGCACTTCCCCTTCAGCGCTCAGCATTTCCCCTAAAACGCCTGTTCGTAACCCCCACCAGTGCCACTCTCCCCACGCACGCTCTGCCATCTGCGCATCTAGTCGCCACTGCATTCTGCGCGGACTCTACTCGACCCTGTTCAAAGTTAAATGTGCTGTGCTGTCGGTCAAAGAGATGGCGTAGTACAGCAAGCCACTTGAGTCAACTTGGAGCCCAGCTGCGTTTTTGAATCCGTTATGAGGCAATAGAGTGCTAGACGGTCAAACGTAACATATTTAAAAGTACTACAGCAAAAAAGTAAATAAGAAAAGGCTATGTACGGAGTGTAAAATCATTGGGAGTTGTGCAACATGGCAACAACACCAAGCACTGACACTGCATTCCAATAGGATATAAACAGAATGATTTGGGTGTGTGTAAATGTATAGTGAAACAGTGTTTCAATTTAAGTGTTTTCAGGATTTTTTCTGTTCTTCAGTTTATCGTGTGCATGTAAAGCTTGCAAGAACAAAACGCTCTCATTACAAAGAAGCAAATGTACAACCAACTTGATGTCCTTTTATACCATATATATCTAAATAATGTCTCTGTACGAAAATGCGCCTTATCTCTCCCTCAACATCAACCTCTCCCTCCACTTCCTCTCCATCTCACTCTTCCCGTTTGTCTTTCTTTTTTAAACAAAAGTTTAAAATTCATGTTCTTGCAAGCTTTACATGCACACGATAAACTGAAGAACAGAAAAAATCCTGAAAACACTTAAATTGAAACACTGTTTCACTATACATTTACACACACCCAAATCATTCTGTTTATATCCTATTGGAATGGAGTGTCAGTGCTTGGTTCATTTGTGCTAAATCAGTGAATGCAACTGAGGTCAGGCAATCATAGGTGATTGAAAGGCCTCAACTCTGCATTATCATGGTTAGCATTTCCATAAACACTTCCCAGTTGTCTGTACAAATTAATGAAGTCAAAACTGAACCTGAACTTGGGTCAAGCAAGGAATGGAAAAAGAAATATTCTTTTAACGCATGAAAGTAGATTGACTGATGCACTAATTAAGTTCTAGATAATGTAATTCGTCGTCTTTGGGCGGCAATATAAACAGAAAAGTACGGATGGATATGCGATCCTTCACTATTTTGTTCGCTGGAGAACAAATGAAGCCTTCAGCGCTAAGAAGACTTTTACTGTTTTTCTCGAGTAAGACGGACGCAGATTTGTGGCGGTCTGATCTAATTATTTTTACTAAATAAATAAAAACGTGTTCCGTCTAAGTTTTGAGTGAAGTGTAGGAAGAAGAACTGTTGTAACTTACCGTGACGAAGCACAAGCGACTCAAGAGGACAATGGCTATATAAAAGAGCGCTCAATGGACATGATACGGACATAAAAATCTACCGTCATTGTAGTATTAAGCTTAAGGTACGATATATGTTTTAGTTATAATAAATATTTGTTCTGGGAATACTGAATCATTTAGCAGTGCTCATTTCTATTATCTCCTCAGTATTATTTTCATTTTAATTATGCATTTTGCTAATATTACAGACTCCAAGATCAGGAGTCCAATGTGCGTGTTACATTGATAAAAAGAAAACTGTTTTATCGTCTTCTTGCATCAGCTTTAATATTGAATTTCTCTTTTGTGTGATGTTACAGTTGTTTTTGCGCCCTTAAGAACTTTCTGGTCCCTTAGGAAATTTTTTTGTCATAACAATAACTTCACAACCGGGTATGATCGTATCTACGATCATGAAGTAATTAGAAAGACGATAACGCAACTTCTTAATCAATAGCACGCTAGTTGTGACTGCCTCAAGCCACGCGAAACCGCAAGTAAAAACTATTCACATCTCATAATGCAATATTTTATGACAATGGTCAATCCATGATTCTTACGCCAATTGTGATTGATAAAACAGTTAGTTAAATCTCAATTTCCAACTTTCCATTGAATAGCAACGTTTACATGCACACGATAAACTGAAGAACAGAAAAAATCCTGAAAACACTTAAATTGAAACACTGTTTCACTATACATTTACACACACCCAAATCATTCTGTTTATATCCTATTGGAATGCAGTGTCAGTGCTGGGTGTTGTTGCTTCAGGAGTGCCGGTATTAATGGCTTTAAGGCCTGAGTAATCTAACAATCTCCTTCTCACTCATCTTAACTTCAACTCAAGAAAATTGCTTAATTTACATATGAAAATGTAGTCACACAAGTGTACAAATGTCTTTCCTCCAGTATGTACGATTGAAGTCATGGCGGTTAGCAGTTTAAAGTTTGGATTGTTTCGTCACCCACACGTCAGCCACTCACAGCGGCTGCACAGTGTTGCGTGAGCTCCAATACTTAGTATCCGTTCGCTCTCAGGCTGTAACAGAGCTGCTGGTCGTAGTGAAACAGTGTTTCAATTTAAGTGTTTTCAGGATTTTTTCTGTTCTTCAGTTTATCGTGTGCATGTAAAGCTTGCAAGAACAAAACGCTCTCATTACAAAGAAGCAAATGTACAACCAACTTGATGTCCTTTTATACCATGTATATCTAAATAATGTCTCTGTACGAAAATGCGCCTTATCTCTCCCTCAACATCAACCACTCCCTCCACTTCCTCTCCATCTCACTCTTCCCGTTTGGGAGTTGTGCAACATGGCAACAACACCAAGCACTGACACTGCATTCCAATAGGATATAAACAGAATGATTTGGGTGTGTGTAAATGTATAGTGAAACAGTGTTTCAATTTAAGTGTTTTCAGGATTTTTTCTGTTCTTCAGTTTATCGTGTGCATGTAAATGTTGCTATTCAATGGAAAGTTGGAAATTGAGATTTAACTAACTGTTTTATCAATCACAATTGGCGTAAGAATCATGGATTGACCATTGTCATAAAATATTGCATTATGAGATGTGAATAGTTTTTACTTGCGGTTTCGCGTGGCTTGAGGCAGTCACAACTAGCGTGCTATTGATTAAGAAGTTGCGTTATCGTCTTTCTAATTACTTCATGATCGTAGATACGATCATACCCGGTTGTGAAGTTATTGTTATGACAAAAAAATTTCCTAAGGGACCAGAAAGTTCTTAAGGGCGCAAAAACAACTGTAACATCACACAAAAGAGAAATTCAATATTAAAGCTGATGCAAGAAGACGATAAAACAGTTTTCTTTTTATCAAGGTAACACGCCCATTGGACTGCTGATCTTGGAGTCTGTAATATTAGCAAAATGCATAACTAAAATGAAAATAATACTGAGGAGATAATAGGAATGAGCACTGCTAAATGGTTCAGTATTCCCAGAACAAATATTTATTATAACTAAAACATGTATCGTACCTTAAGCTTAATACAACAATGATGGTAGATTTTTATGTCCGTATCATGTCCACTGAGCGCTCTTTTATATAGCCATTGTCTTCTTTGAGTCGCTCGTGCGTCGTCACGGTAAGTTATAATAGTTCTTTACACTTCACTCAAACTTAAACATAACACGTTTTTATACATTTAGTGAAAAATTAGATCAGACTGCCACAGATCTGCGTCCGTCTTACTTGAGAAAAACAGTAAAAGTCTTTTTAGCGCTCAAGGCTTCATTTGTTCTCCAGCGAACAAAATAGTGAAGGATCGCATATCCATCCGTACTTTTCTGTTTATATTGCCGCCCAAAGACGACGAATTACATTATCTAGAAAATTCCACCGTCGCCATGCGACACCTCATTATGCATTAATCATTATTTACAAACCAGTATTTGCCTTCTGGCTGAATTTGCTGTTTTAATTAAGCCAAAAATAGCGAATATCACAAACATGGCAACAACACCAAGCACTGACACTGCATTCCAATAGGATATAAACAGAATGATTTGGGTGTGTGTAAATGTATAGTGAAACAGTGTTTCAATTTAAGTGTTTTCAGGATTTTTTCTGTTCTTCAGTTTATCGTGTGCATGTAAAGCTTGCAAGAACAAAACGCTCTCATTACAAAGAAGCAAATGTACAACCAACTTGATGTCCTTTTATACCATATATATCTAAATAATGTCTCTGTACGAAAATGCGCCTTATCTCTCCCTCAACATCAACCTCTCCCTCCACTTCCTCTCCATCTCACTCTTCCCGTTTGTCTTTCTTTTTTAAACAAAAGTTTAAAATTCATTAAAATGAAATGTGTCCTTACCGTCTGATCTTTACCACTTCATACGTCTGTAGTATGTCTAAGTGTAATTTGCTCA
This sequence comes from Schistocerca americana, assembly GCF_021461395.2. Taxonomy (NCBI): domain Eukaryota; kingdom Metazoa; phylum Arthropoda; class Insecta; order Orthoptera; family Acrididae; genus Schistocerca; species Schistocerca americana. The sequence continues at coordinate 63,637,136 of NC_060125.1, forward strand.
TCTTAGTTACCAGTTATATGTATGTCTCTGATTTCCCGATGTCGCATTCTATCTTTGCCCCTTGATCATAATATTGCGTGTAAATTTTAACTGCTAGTTTTCTATTATCCATAGGTACAATTTATTTTCATGTATGTTAATATGCTCAAAAAAAGTGTTACTTAATTTGAAACCAATAACAAGTGAAAAAAGAAAAATTAAACCATATCATTTGGTTCAACAAATTCAAAAAAGACCATAACGAAAAAATAAAATAAAATGCAGCGAAACTTAAAATACTATCAACAAACATAGACTTTCAAACAAACAAAATATGGAATCATATAAAACAATAAACTTTGTCTTTCTTCGAAATATACATAAATAAAGCATATCTTCCGTACACGAACGTAGCTGTTAGAAATTGTAAACAAAAGTTTATATACATTACAGAAAAGAAAGAAGACCAAATAACGAGAACAATAACGTAGAAACTGAAAAAAGAAAATCAGTAGCCTTGTAGTATGGTAATCTGCTACTGGCTGTAGGTCGATGATACAAATCTCGCTTGGGTATTTCTTTTCTTACGTCCAGTTTGGCACACCTACATCTTTAAAATGTAAATTTCATCAAATTTATGCTAATTAACGCATATCTAATCATGATTTTCTTATAAAAATGTACAATTTTGGTTTCGAATTACATATTGCACGTAAAATTCCAGTTTTTATTTCAAATATAAGTTCTAAATCATCTATATTTTATAAAAGATTTTTAATAGACATTGTTTAAACTAAGAAAACATGGCATTAAATTTTTAGGAGAAAAATAAAAAATGAAGTATTCTTTGTTTGGACTATTTCCATTGTTTATACCACAGATGTGATCTCACACGAGCCGGAATGATAAGCGTTGTAGAAACACGGAAAACAATTATTTTCACGTTACCGTGCACACCGTACAAATGCTGCATTTTTACAGTTGCCACTGTACCATTGCTATCACTGCAATAAGATCCCAACAGAACAGATCTGGAGCTAAGTTACGGGATTTTTCGCGATAAGTAACAAGACGTTTAAGCTGCTAGACTTACTGGAACTGGTGCACGAAGCTTAATCACACCCCACTGCCGAACGCACACTGGACACTGGATGGCACGTCAAAAGTAGAGAAGAAAATGTGGCGCCTGAATGTTTTGTGGATGCTGTTGTTGATCGCCTCGTTATCAACGCAGCAGCTGTATTTCTCGGATTCGAACATGGTAGGAACGCAGAGGTTACCAGACGATTGGCTGCAAGTAATACCTTCAGTAGCATCAATATTTAACTATACGATGAAATTCCTGCTTGGGCAGAAAAATTACCCTCCGTTGAAGCTAGGAATTTTCATCACCCTTCTTTTTAATTACAATCGTACATTAGCTAAGAGCGAGAGCACGTTAAGTTTCCCGTCTGGTCCCGTAAAAAGCGTACGGTTTTGCTGGAGCTTTGCCAAATATTATTCATTCTCTTTAAGAATAAAATGACATTGGAAGCTGTCTTGCTTCTCTGCTCCTCTCTTTTTACGTATAAACTGCAACTGCTAACATCATTGCAGGTTAGTAGGACCAGCTGGCTGGCTAGCCAGTGCTGCACAAGTTAAATGCGCACGTAATGTCGTTCAGCCATGTACGAACAGTGTAAAACGCATCCGTAATGTCGAACTTGACTGTACTGGAAACAACTTGGCTTCTGATCCACCTGAAAGGAAATCTAATGAGATTCCAGAAAACGCTGAAGAATACAATGTTTACATTAAGTTTATTCTTATGATGAACACAATATAGTTAAATTGGTTTTTAATCAACATTTTTGTTGCTTTTGCACTGAGAATCTTGTTTTTCTATATTACAATGAAGTTAAGATGTGTACCCACTCTAAGACCAAGTGATTCGATTTTTTCAAAAAGAATCTCTCATTAAAAAAGGGCTTGGAGTACCCGATCTTAACTAATTTTCCCCTGTAAATAATCATTAAAGTCTTCGTATTACACATTTAACAGAAAACAAAAATCTAGTAACCCAGATAGAATTTTTTACATAGCATTTTAATATAAAATTTTTAGGTAGCGTAGGTCTATGCAACAATAATTGTATTTAACACTTCAGAATGTGGTTTAGGTCCTAGCCTGTAAATGATTCTCTGTGAGATGGCTTTCATTTTAAATATTAACCCGCAATCGCTCGCGTATATTTTTGTTACGCGGCAACTCTCGTGTTAGATTTTTTCTGACAATGAGATCGTGCACCTTTTTTTTCTCTTTATGCCAAAGACACGTTTACACACTAAATCATTATTTTATTACTACCAAAGCATTATAAATTACACTACTGGCCGTTAAAATTGCTACACCCAGAAGAAATGCAGATGATAAACGGATATTCATTGGACAAATAGATAATACTAGAACTGACATGTGATTACGTTTTCACGCAATCTGGGTGCATAGATCCTGAGAAATCAGTACCCAGAACAACCACCTCTGGCCGTAATAACGCCCTTGATACGCCTGGGCATTGAGTCAAACAGGGCTTGGATGGAGTGTACAGGTACAGCTGCCCATGCAGCTTCAACACGATACCACAGATCATCAAGAGTAGTGACTGGCGTATTGTGACGAGCCAGTTACTCAGCCACCATTGACCAGACGTTTTCAATTGGTGAGAGATCTGGAGAATGTGCTGGCCAGGGCAGCAGACAAACATTTTCTGTATCCAGAAAGGCCCGTACAGGACCTGCAACATGCGGTAGTGCATTATTCTGCTGAAATGTAGGGTTTCGCAGGGATCGAATGAAGGGTAGAGCCACGGGTCGTAACACATCTGAAATGTAACGTCCACTGTTCAAAATGCCATCAATGCGAAAAAGAGGTGACCGAGACGTGTAACCAATGGCACCCCATACCATCACGCCGGGTGATACGCCAGTATGGCGATGACGAATACACGCTTCCAACGTGCGTTCACCGCGATGTCGCCAAACACGGATGCGGCCATCATGATGCTGTAAACAGAACCTGGCTTCATCCGAAAAAATGACGTTTTGCCATTCGTGCACCCAGGTTCGTCGCTGAGTACACTATCGCAGGCGCTCCTGTCTGTGATGCAGCGTCAAGGGTAATTGCAGCCATGGTCTCCGAGCTGATAGTCCCACAAACGTCCCCATCTGTTGACTCAGGGATCGAGACGTGGCTGCACGATCCGTTACAGCCATGCGGATAAGATGCCTGTCATCTCGACTGCTAGTAATACGAGGCCGTTGGGATCCAGCACGGCGTTCCGTATTACCCTCCTGAACTCACCGATTCCTATATTTTGCTAACAGTGATTGGATCTCGACCAACGCGAGCAGCAATGTCGCGATACGATAAACTGCAATCGCGATAGGCTACAATCCGACCTTTATCAAAGTCGGAAATGTGATGTTACTCATTTCTCCTCCTTACGCGAGGCCTCACAACCACGTTTCACCAGGCAACGCCGGTCAACTGGTGCTTCTGTATGAGAAATCGGTTGGAAACTTTTCTCATGTCAGCACGTTATAGGTGTCACCACCGGCGCCAACCTTGTGTGAATGTTCTGAAAACCTAATCATTTGCATATCACAGCAGCTTCTTCCTGTCGTTTAAATTTCGCGTCTGTAGCACGTCATCTCCGTGGTGCAGCAATTTCAATGGCCAGTAGTGCAGTATAAACATGGTATGGAACATGTAATTTGCTTAACTTAAAAATATTTCAACATGCAAAGATTTCAGAAACATTTTTGATACGAATTACAACACCTGTGTGAACAGCAGTTCGTAATACTTATAGCAAGTGATGAATTAAGGTTAACCACAGTCCTTTTTAGTCGTCAGATTCAGATGTGGCTTCTTGTGACATACACTCCTGGCATATAAAACTCTCGGTGCTGTATGTGCTTTACAGATAGGGGTGGAACAATGATGGCAGCGATGTGTGAATCTGTTTTTCTTTTTAGGGCAGTAGCGACGTCTTGTTTTTTTTCCCTTGATTCATTTTCTTCTTTAGCTGTCGGTAGTTTGCAAATGTATACAACACCTTTTATTTTCTCCTTCAAGCGAAGTGATATCCTCGGAAACGACATGGATTTGATCATGTGGACTTTTGTAAGCATCATACTCAGTTCCATGATGAATATTCTCCATAGAATTAAGTCATTTATGGTTACCTTATATATAATTAGAGCATTTATTGCCCCGATGTTCAACAAGTTGAAAAACAATGTAAGAGGCCAGCGGTTGCTTATTCTTGAAACAGAATATTCTGATTTCAAAAGGTCGACAACATCTACATCTTCTCTGGTGAGATTATGAAATGTAATGACTTCAGGTGTATTCGCTTCGCCACTGCCAGCGTCTATAGCATCGTCGCTGTGAATAGTGGATAACATTACAACATTCTTTTTCTGTTTCTTTTTTCTGACGTATGAGCAAATCAAGCAGTTGTTGCTTGGTTTTTTTCCAAATGCGAATATTCTGCTGTTTAGTTGCCTACACTGTACGTCCAGAAGTTCCGGTTGAATTACACTTTCATTCTTCCGTAGAGTACCTATTACTGTGAGTCGATGATTGGCGTACATTTTGTTAGCCAATGGTATAGATGTAAAATAATTGTCCAGTGTCACGTTTCTGTCTGTTTTGTCATTCGGTCGAATCAATCGTAACACCACATTCTCTGCTTCACTGGGTACTTGATATAGCCCAGTAGGCTGTTTGCCTGCATATCCTTCCATATTTAGCGTATAAAAAGTTCTGACATCACAGAGCGCATATACCTTAATGTCATATTTTGCAAGCTTGTTTGCTATACACTCCCTGAATTTGCAACGTCCACAGAATGGTTCTAACATCTCGTCTATCGTTGTCAATGCACTGGCACTACAGCTCTTCTTGCAAACATCCACAAATTCGTCAAATATTTATCTAATAGGTGCCTTATTACCTGTTTCCTGTCTCTGAGCTCTCGTAGATTTGTCGTCAAAACGTATAGCTTGGCGAAGTGTGTGGAACCTTCGTTTGCTCATCAATGCAATAAAGAAATCCGGTACAGTTCCATCAATGACCCATAGGTCATCAGTATTAAGATGCTGTGCTTTTTCCACTCCTGCGAGATATAATACACCAAAGAAATGAAGTAACTATTCAATTTGTCTGTGGGAAGTCTTGAGCACTCCGTGAATAAGATGCTGCCATTTCGTCAAGTTCTTGGTTTGTGTATTTCACAATGCGACCATTACACTATCTGGAAAAAATAATTTCCAGCATTGCAAAATTGTTTTACAATTTTTTGCAACACCCTTCACACCTGGAAGCTGTGTTACAGTATTCTGAAAGGTTTCACGATCTGTATATTGAGAAAAAGCTGTAGCAGAAGTATCAGATTCGTTGTCTGACTGATCTGTTGCGGCATTGATCTCTTCATGCTCAGGAGGTGCGTCAGTATCTGATGACAGACCCTCTATGTAAGTATTCTCGTCTAGTGGTTCATCTAGCCACGTCAATATCTGTTCCTCTGACACGACTTCTTCCCTGAAAAGTTTTATATATTTTCATATCCGACAGAGAATGTCACGTATTCTGTAAGCAACAATTACTTCATTTAATTCGTAAAACCCAATAAGACTACTTACTTTTCTTATAAAAGTTGTAACATACAATGAATACTTTCAGGAGAAAATAAACGAACACAGACGCATGTTACAAGTACAAGAAACAGATTAAAAGTGAAGCAAGCCGGTATTCCACGAAAGGAGAAGTAATTGTTACGTAAAGACTCCCGTGTTAGAAAAAATCTAACAGTGCGCACCACTTCAAATAACAGCACACCTACCAAGCTATTGTTGAAATTTGACTGTCGAATCACAGATTAATTGAAGCAAGGGATACAGGAGAAAGCATTTCTAGATCGTCGGTTCATTAGCTTTTAAATGTGCTGGAATATTTAACTAAAATCATATATGAAACTTCCTGGCAGATTAAAACTGTGTGCCCGACCGAGACTCGAACTCGGGACCTTTGCCTTTCGCGGGCAAGTGCTCTACCAACTGAGCTACCGAAGCACGACTCACGGCCGGTACTCACAGCTTTACTTCTGCCAGTACCTCGTCTCCTACCTTCCAAACTTTACAGAAGCTCTCCTGCGCACTTCTGTAAAGTTTGGAAGGTAGGAGACGAGGTACTGGCAGAAGTAAAGCTGTGAGTACCGGCAGTGAGCCGTGCTTCGGTAGCTCAGTTGGTAGAGCAGTTGCCCGCGAAAGGCAAAAGTCCCGAGTTCGAGTCTCGGTCGGGCTCACAGTTTTAATCTGCCAGGAAGTTTCATATCAGCGCACACTCCGCTGCAGAGTGAAAATCTCATTCTGGAAAATCATATATGTTAGATTTTATCTAACAATGTGAGTGATCGCGGGCTAAAACAGTTTTAGCTTGTCGAATTAAATCACAGCGGTATTCTACAGAGCAGTTGAGGAAGGCTGCTTCCATTTCGCATTTACACAGTAACGGATAGTCCGTAAAATGCATGTCAGTTTCAGGAAATTATCACAAATGATTAAGGAAGCTGGACTCCAGCTGCAACCATCCTTATTGAATGCAGATCAAAACTCATATCTGCATGTATTTAAGAGTTTTATCGCCATCAGAATGCAGCATGATGCGGCAGAAATAATGACGTTTTAACCCTCTGAACGGAACATTGGTCTGAGATACCGCCATAGTTGACATTAACAATTGTGACGGCGTCGCATGGTGCCCGTGGGAGGGGAAAAGCTGAGTGGAGTCGGGTCCCGAACTGCAACTGGTCAACACAGCTCATTGTCGGCGCATTCATTGTTTTCCAGTAAGTAGATTTTCTGTTACATATTGTCGGTCTGTGAGACCGTGTTCCGAAAATGTGCATTCTCTTGCCGGTCTGACAGGCCGGGTGTTCCTAAAAGTGTCAAGTTTTTACCGGTTTCTCCGACCACGTGTTGCCAAAAGCGTCACGTATTTTCGGTCTGTTTGACCGGTGTTCCCCTCTTCCGAGAGATTTGTTTCCTTTGTCGGAACATTTCGTCAATTTTATTGGAAGTTTTGCTTCTGCACTACGGATAATATTTTTGTATTCATAGTGGGACAAAAAATTGTTACAACTCCCATTTTAGCTTCTAATTATTCCGTTACTCACACACGTAATCCAATTTACTATGCAAACTTGTCCCAGCAATAGAAATACCTCCACTAAAAATCGTTAAAGTACATTTTTCCTGTTTTCCATAAAGGTTTACAATGCAAAGTCCGAAATACGTTTCAAAACGGTCGAATACAATTGTAGCCCTCGCACTGTCTCAAGACTACTTTGAAGAATCCGACTCGGAAGTGGATTCACATGAGCCATACATTCCGAATGCCCCTAGATCCTCATAATGAAACAGATAATGACTATGACTCTCTCGATGATGATGGTCGCGATGATGAAACCATTCGAGAAACATTTGAGTTGCCTTCTAGTTTCTTACCACGGAAGAAATAAATGTTTCACAAGGTCATCAGTTTCTGTACGTCCTAAAAGTACGGCTATCCAAGATAGCCAACAAGGTCTTGCCCTCGCTGTGGCAAAGAAAAAAGCCAATGCCAGAAGTTTGGCGCCTTGTCTTTACCGACGACATGAATGAGACGATTGTAATTCATACAAGTGAAAAGTTGGCGAAAATGCGTTCTGCTATGGAACTAATGGAAAGTATGGCGTACAAAGACACTAATGTGCATGAAATGAACGCTGTGATTCGACTTAGTTGTTTTCAGCATATTTGCATCTGCAAGGGAGCCTGTGACCTCGCTGGTTTCCACTCCGGTCTTGGGGAGGCCAATTTTTCGATCAGTTATAACTGAAAAGCGATGAGGAGTATTGCTTAGAGTATTTCGATTGGGTGAATCGGCCGCAAGGAAACAGAAGGAGAAAAATGATCCAGCTGCTGCTATTACCGACATATTTAACAAATTTATTTCGAACTGTCAGCAAATTTATAACCCTGGAGCGCATTCTAACAGTTGATGAAACTTTGGTGGCTTTCAGAGGGCGGGATAAATTCCATATATATATGCCCAAAAAACTAGCAAAATATGACATCAAAGCCATTGGCCTGGCAGATGCACATTATGCATATAGTTACAACACCTATATCTTCTCCGACAAAGGATGTGATGGAGCCACACTTTCTGAAACAGAAAAAAAATAGCATCCCCACTCAGTCCGTAATCTGTCTATCTAAAGGGCTCTACGGCAGAAACAGAAATATCAGTTGCGACATCTGGTTTGCTCTTTAGAAATTGCTCAAGAGCTACTAGCTCACAAATTGACATTAGTTGGGACAGTAAAAAGGAACAAACCCCAGATACCAGCCGAATTACAAGCAACAAGTGCTAGTGAAATTGGATCTATCCTTTATGGCTTTACAAAAGACATTACCCTGCTTTCTTATGTTACCAAAAAATTAAGGCAGTACTACTTCTGTCGACAATGCATCATCCCAACTACTCTAACGTTGCAATTGGTAGACCTGAAATCATAACTTCTTATAACGCAACAAAAAGTGGAATAGACACACCAGATATGACGTGCAGTGTTTATTCTGGTAATCGTAAAACAAGAAGGCGGCCGTTGGCAATTTTTTACCGCATGGTGGCCGTGGCTGGATCAAATGCAAGTACTCTTTACGGACTTTTTGAAGAAACAGAAACCATATGACATTTTGATTTCCTGAAAAGAGTTTCTCTATATTTGGTCCACGATTTCGTGAAATCCCGACTGGCGACCTCCAACCTGTCTCAAAGAACTACGAAATATTATTTCATCTGTAGAGGAAGAGACAGCAAAAGAATAACAAACTGTTAGCCAACGTGATACATTTTTAGTTCGAGTTGATGACACTTCATGTCCAACGGACAAGCTTGAAAAAAGAAAAAAACTTGGCAATTTTATCCATACCAAAAAAAGAGGAAAACTGTATACAAGTGTATTTGTTGCAAAGAGCCAACGTGCTTGGAGTGTTCGCGAAAAGCATGCAAAACTTGTGCCATGAAAAATAAACCTTAAATTTTATTGTTGTATTATTTGTGGGTATTCAATTTTTGTACATGTAATTGTCATAATGTAAAAACGAAAAATTATTGAACGAATAAAATGTAAACTACCAATTACTGCAGATTGAAGTTCTTTCTAGTAATAATTTTGTATTTGTTGGTAATACAGCAAAGATTGTGGTTTAAAAACTTAGTATTATGTTTATTTATACCTTGAAGACTGATAAAAACGATGTGGAACAGGGAAAAAGTCAAAAAGAGGGAGAAAACGTGGTTTATAAGTCCTAGCGGCCTACGAGATCTATGTTCCGTCTAACTGTCGAATAAAATATGTTCCGGTTAGAAGGTTAAACTGAGCGCCGTAACGGTATTTCCCTGTCTGCCCAAAGACCGCTACAGACTTCGTCATCGTGATGTCAGGCAGTGCACGATGGGCCTCCGTCGAGGGAAGTTGTGGGTCCTACCGCTGCTGCTCACTGCTTGTAAGTATCGTCAGCTGTCCGGGCAGATCGGTTACTAACTTCCGAGCCTCACGATAGTAACGTTGTCACTTTACATCGTGTTCTGTCGTATATGTGGCACCGTCATGGAGTGATGAACGCCATGGCATGCGACGTTCATCGAGGTGATGCTTGCTCAGGGCCTTACCGAGGCCATGGTAAGATAGGACTATAGAGGGGACGCAAAAACTGACAAAAAAGACGATTTAAGAACTACTTGGAAGACGTACATGAGTTCTCTTATCCCTCGTGTTACGGTATTATTTACCGTCGGTAAGAAGAAGCCTTTCCCTCGGGCCGAGGCCGAGACTGTAAAAGCACAATGATGTCACGGTATTTCGACAGGTAACACTATAAGGAAGTGACTGCTTCCGAATAGGCATCACATGGGTTGTGTGTCAACAGTGCGCTTGGTTGATATAGCTCATATTCAACTGTGGAGTATGCTGTGCGACGGAAAGTTTTCGTTTTTTTCCGACTTCTGCCAACTGAGGACCTGAGTGAAACTATTTAAGCTACACCGCTTCAAAGTATTCGATAAAACAGTAACTCAAATGGGAAACAAATGACAAATGTAATAACACAATTTCATCTCACTTTAATTTACTGTCGGGGACGTCTCGAGAGAGGGACCCAACACATATTTTGCAAAATATACAACAGAGTTTGATGATAAATGTTGCAGAAATATCGATGGAACTGAGATGGTTAACGAATTAGAGGCTATCAAATTCTTGCAGAAACAGTGCAGACACATCTTCTCATTTGGATATTTTTTTAAAAAGTACGGGTTACTAGATGATTATGAAAATAGTTTTGAGAATATTTATGATATAATTCTAGTAACTGCAGCATCTTGTCAACGCAGCTTCAGCAAATTAAATACCTACAGTCGAATGTTGGTGAAGTAGACAGGCAAATTCAATCTTGTCGATAGAATGCGACACAGCTGCTAAGTTTGACTTCAGTGCCATAATCAATGAGTCTGCGTTACGCAATGCGAGTAAATGGGAAGTAAAATCAGAACATCAGTTCTTGGAGAGGAATATGCTCTAAACACCTAATTACTGCTCTTGTTCTTTTACTTCGAATTAATAATTTATGCACTTCAATAATTGATGAGGACCAAATAAAATCTGTTTCTTACATTACACACAATAGCTGCCATGAACAATAAGACAGATTTTGTTTTACTTTCAATTATTTTTACAGAGACTATAAAATTTGTGATTTATGTGCTACAGTGAAACATAATTTGTTGTGTGTACTATGTTTCACTTTCTTAAGTAATATTTTACAAAATTTCCAAAATATGTGAAAAATTTGCAGAAAAGTAATTTCGGTACAAACATGCTTACTCATACCCGCAAGGATTGTACGCAGAGTTTGTCGAACTTCTCAACGTAGACTTTCTGTAGTTATGCTACTGACCCATGCGGCAGACGATCGTAGCACTGAACGGTTTTTATAAAAAAGAAATTAAAAACATTCAGTCTTCTTCTGCATACGTTACAGTCTTCAATCATATTGATCGTAATGTAGGTTGCATACGTTTACTGACTGAATTGTTGCGATGGACGTTTAAGAACGACTTAACAGCAACATTTCAACCAATCGGTGCAATTTGTCAGATCACATATGCAGTATGTAATGACAGACAAGTGTGCTATAGCAGTAGATCTGCCAACAACAGAGCTCTCCCCTGTTCATATACGCTGACTCATCCTGTGTTTGCCGTTATCTAAATGCTACAGGAAATGGGCTTTTTTATACCAGCGATAAGCGGCTTTCCCTTGTTGTCAAATACTATGGCTCTAATTTCATCTTCACTAGGGGTGCGATATGTGCAGAGCTGAAGAGTATAATTTTGTCTAATTGAGGCACTAGGCATTTCTGTATCATATTTTGCAACTTCATGTTCACCCCATAGTACGACGTAATTACGACGTAATACTGACTCCACACCCTTTAACGTTATTCCACTGGTAACCGTATAAACGTTCAAACTGCGGTATTCCAACTAACTGTCAACAGGAACATCACGACACTGCAATCGTACGTCATGGGTTGTCTGGAAGAAAGTTTAGGTGGTTGTGTCAGGTGAGTTGTTGATCTGGCACGGCTCCCGTCGTCTTCGAACATCAGAAATGAAGCTCTTCACTTTCAATTTTTCATGTATTAGAGGCTGGCTGCGTTTACTTTCTGGAGAGGGTGAAAATTATTCTCGGCGCGCCCTACCAATATTTTATGGTGGACAAATTTGTGCAATATTATGTTGCTTACATTGTTTTAGTTGCGGGTACATTTTATAAATATTGCACAGTAATATTAGTATATTTCTTAAGCGTTCTCCCACGGAAGAGACACAATATCTGACTCGAAATGTTAAAGAAATTTTTACAAAACAAGACCATAGGGGAAATCACACACATATTTTCTGTAAATAAGGGCGTACACGACCAGAAAATCTTTTATTAGTGAAAATTCCTTAAATTAGCTGTACAATCAACTCTATTGTAACAAAAAGGTTTGACTTTCCAGAATGAGATTTTCACTCTGCAGCGGAGTGTGTGCTGATATGAAACTTCCTGGCAGATTAAAACTGTGTGCCCGACCAAGCTTCTGTAAAGTTTGGAAGGTAGGAGACGAGGTACTGCCAGAAGTAAAGCTGTGAGTACCAGCCGTGAGTCGTGCTTCGGTAGCTCAGTGGTAGAGCACTTGCCCGCGAAAGGCAAAGGTCCCGAGTTCGAGTCTCGGTCGGGCACACAGTTTTAATCTGCCAGGAAGTTTCTGGTTTGACTTTGTTTGATAACTAGCCTTTGCCCCACAGCTTCACTCGCATATGCGTCTGACACGTCTATTGAACATACCTCCTCTTCCCCCTCCTTGTGTCCACCTCCTTCCGTCTGTCTGTCCGCTCATCCCCCCACCTTTCTCTATCTGTGGATTTCCTTCTCCCCACACTCTCTCTTTTGCTCTCCATCACCTCCTCTCTTTGTCCATTTCCTCCACCTTCTCTCTCTTTCTGAACATATCTTCCTCCCTCCTCACTCTGACCACATCCTCCACCTCTCTCTCTTTCCATCTCTGCCTCCCCCTCTTCCTTTTCAATCTGCCCACTACCCCTCTACACCTTCCACCTGCCTCATGCATTTCCCCCTCCTCCCCTCTCTCTATCCATCCCCTCTTCTATTCATCTCAACCCGTCACAGCCATGCTCATTGGCACTTGTAGCACCTGCAATACAGTTCAACAAAGGAGGCCAATACTACTCCTGCAACATGTCTGTCATTTGAGGCAAGCTACACTTCAGGGGCTTGAGAACCATTTATTTGCCCCTGACATACAGGCCACAATGCAAAACAGGTTGATAAAGCAGGCCGATGCTACCCCAACACAGCACGCCTGTCTTGTGGGGCAGCCTACTTGTTGGGGCCCGGAAAACAGTTTCTTGCCCCTGAGATGTAGGTTGCACTGTAAAGCAGGTTGATTTGGCAGGCCGATAGTGTTGCCATATATGCCAGTTGTGCAAGGCAGGGGCTGTGAAAAATGCGTTTTTGCCTGTATTGCCACTCTTGTTGGAGCTAGGAGGTTATAAGTCCAACAGTACTGATACTCATGAGGCCTACTGTTTCTGTGAAAAATCTGATTGAAATTGATCCAGGTGTCTGGGATGAGATTGCAGACACACACACACACACACACACACACACACACACACACACACACACACACACACATACAATCTGCTATATAATAACTTTCTGATACCAGTCATGATTTTCTTTTATTTATAATTTATGCAACATGTTTCAGGAAATGATTCCCATTTTCAAGTGTGTGTGTCTTTGTACTATGCCATGTGTGTGTGTGTGTGTGTGTGTGTGTGTGTGTGTCTATTTTTGAGAAAGGCCTTGTTGGCCGAAAGCTTATTGTATGGTAATCTTTTTGTTATGCCTATCAATACTTGTACAGTGCTAAAAATATAAAAAGATATAAACTGAACCTTACATGACATATAAAAAGATATAAACTAAACCTTAACATGACCTATAATCTCCATTGATTTCTAAAAACAGAACATTCACACGGCCTGGCGGAACCCAATAGGAACAAGGGGACTGTACTCAAAAAACTTCGACTGTTCCAGCTAAATTAGGACATCTGGCCACTTTTATGACCTTTTCAAGAACAGCATATTAGATTTTACAGCTGCCATTAATCAATTGAATGAGTCAAAATTTTAATTTCTTTTATTTTTTATTTTTTTAAAGACATATGGTCCCTCATAGCCTCACTTGTACTATTCAGTTCTGAGGAGTACAACATTCTGTGAACTTTCCAGCAGACTCAAATTCAAGTGATTTGCAGGCAATGCATTTCTGGCAAATAGCCATTTCCCCCACATTTTCCATGCATTCAAGGAATCACACAACATAACTCTTACTGTAAGCTTCCTATGAATGATTGCAGTACGTCCGCAACCTAATTAGAGATCAAGTAAGTAATATTTTTCTTTGACAGATGTCCAGTGGTATTTCATTGTTAGCTAGTTGAAAGCCTAGGTACGTTGAATTCATCTGATAACATGTATCTGTTGATGCATGCACAGTACGAGTTAGGTTTCAAATGAATGATGTTTTAAAATTCTATGTTGGCTGCACTGGAGAAGGTTCTTATATCAGTTTCTTTTTTATTTTCCAGTGGGTTGTTTGTTCATTTTGAACTTGTTAAGAACATATATTAACAAAAAGTTAAATTAAATTTAATCTCTCTTTACACATCAACACATAGCATGGAACTGACTTCCTGTTGCACAGTAAATGTATACACCCATTATTGAGAGCACTCTAGATACAGTCAACAGCACTGGCAGAAATGTACCACATGCCAACACATTTCCTTACATTTATATCACAATGAAATTACATTCAGCACTTCATGAAATGTTGAAGGTGCTCAAACATGTGGTGAAAATATCTCTCTCATTGTATTATGAATTTGCTTTACAAATGTCTGTAATTCCATTCCTATAACATTAATTCACAAAATGGTAGTGTACTTCAATATAATATGAAATTTTAGTAAAGTTACCATATCTGACTGAAACCTGGTTGGTAGGTACTCAGAGAGTGCACAGGATAAGCTTCGATTGTGGATGGGGCCGTAAACAGTTATGGTGAGTTGCACAATCAAACACACAACTTTATTTTTCTAAGAACCACTCATTTACACATTGCTTTAAAATATCACAATTAAAGAATATGGCTGCAGGCCTAGTTAAAGAACTTGGGATGCTTTCTGGGCTGAAGACCCAAAACTAACCCCAAAACAAGAGCGGGTGAAGGCCTGGCTTACAAATCAAAAGTAATTAATAATAGAAGGTAAAATTTTTTAATTTTTTTTAAAAGAAACATGCAATTGAAAACAATTAATGGCTGAATGCCTACACTATACGTCTGAAGGACTACTATAATTAAAACACATTAATAAACACTTTTTCCAACCAAGAAATTTCCTCTTAAACTTACAACAGAATGGCCGAAACCCTAATTAAAGAAATATTAACTTATTGCACAGCTGAAGGCCAAAAACAAATTTGAAACAACAGCTGAAGGCCTGAACAAGACGTCAGACTAACAATTTAAAATAAACCCCCTCCTTCTTATAAAAACCCCAACACATTGTACATTGCTGCTAGCCCAAATGGCCCAGGGAGCAACAACCCGCAAATGAACGAAAGATGTCACAGTAGTTGAGGCTTCATAACACTCAGCTTCAGCATCCAGGTTCAGTGGGAAACAAACTTTGTCACTCTCGCAGCTGGAGCCTCACGATCCCACAGTGTGTGCACGCAGCCAGCGGTCCCGGCCTGGCCTCACGCCGCGGAGAGTTCCTCGGTGCTCCGTCCCAACCGACCAACCACCTCAGTCCAGAACACAGACAACATTAAAATAACTGCTCAGTCAAAACCACAAGCTACACACGGTTCTGCAAAAACACTTCCACAACACAACTCAAACAATACTAAAACCAGTCACAGTGGAACAACTAATAGGAATCACAAGTCGACATACACAGAGAACCCGGAAGAGAGGGGCCACCAAATAAACGTTATCCGATGAGACGACCGACCGAACGACCAACCAAGGTCGTCCCCACTGAAGTCATGTGTGCTGACAATGGTCGGCTGAGTCATAGCTGTCCGGACCTCACTGCTACTCCGTCCCCACTGAACACCTGACACACGACGACCCGGAAATACTAGTGGTCACTCCAAAGATAGGACAATGCTCTCATTGATAAGTGCTGCTGCTGCCACTCACGGGCAGGCAAGCCAGCAACTTAGTGATGCCAGCAAATCAAATAAGAAACGGGACGGCAGTACTGCAAAGACAAGATGTCAAGCAATAAACGGCACGAACATGAGCCGTGCATGGCTCACTAATAATACTGCCTGTCCGAGAGTTGTCTTCATATACTTTAAAAGACTCATCAGATTATGCATAAAAATATTCAAAAATCCAGAATTAACATAATCTTTGTGACAGTTTTGGACAAGCAACATATTCAGCAAAAGTAGTTTTTTTATGATACCTTATTTTTTAGACCTCCAAAATATTACACTTCCAGATAATGTAATTACATAGCAAACTACCGGTAAAGATAAAAGAAATAAAAATAAATGTCTTCATTTAAAGAAGCAGTATTCAAATTTTAATGACCAACAGCTATTATAGTGTTAATGAATACTTGGAATAGCTTCATACAAAAATTTAGATTTATGTACAATGTGCCAATAGTAATTTTTATCTTACTGTTGCTATGATCTAAATAAATAATATGTACAAAAGTGTTAGAATTATTATGTGTTATATCTAAATATCAACAGTGTATTCCATGTAAAAAGTCTTTCTCATACAATAATGCAGTTAATCAAAGTTGTACATGCTATTTCAATGCGGCCTGATGTTGTGTAGCCTACTACGTACATTTGTATTGTGTAGAATATTGTTCACCCTCTATATAGACACACACACACTATGTATTCTTTGACGAAATCCATGCAATGTACATTATCTCTGGATGAATAAACTACTACTACTACTAATAGTGTGCTGTAGACTTAAGATCTACACAATCACCCTGGCCAATCTGCATCTACCTAATGATCTAAGAAATCAATAATTTCAGTCCTTCCGTATATGGACTTCAAACCTTTCGTTAGATACAAATATTTCAGTTTTCACAAAGCATACATAAACTGAATATCATTGTAACAATTTTGAAATCTACTCTCATAGTTTTCATTGTGGCTTCTATCTGGCTGTGTTCCTAATTCACAGGAAAACACCTATCAAGTTCCTGTAATTCATATCATGACTTGCATTCTGCGCTGGTTTTAGTTTCAAATTTACTTCCATTGGTGAACTGTGCAACTTTGAATGTTTATTGTGCTATGTTTTAGCAAGATATTTGGTATAGCTTTCCTGACTGTCACTCTGTTCTGTGCACAAATATAGTCAATCTTTATCCCAAGATTATTCTTTACTTTGCCTAAATCTTTCATTTGAAATCACTTGGCTAACAAATTCTTGGTTTCTTGTATTTTTTCTTTACTTGTACCACAAATCAGCAAATTATGTAGATCACATAACTTGCAGTCACAAATACATAAAGACAATAACCATATTTACTTCTTTTAAAATGTAGACCTTTTAGAAACTCATCCAAACAATGTTACCATGCTGGAGGACTTTCTTTCAAACCATTTAACACCTTAAATAACTTACAAACTCTGCCTATGTCCTCCTAGTATCCTGGAAGTTGCTTTAGATTTGTGAGAAAACTTTGCCATTTAGAAATGCAACCTATATAACCATTTGTTCTACAGTAAAGTTCTTTGGAGAACAGTATGACAACAATAGTTCAATCTTTACATAATAGCAACTGGTGAATAAATCATTCACTTTTGTTTTCTTGAAAGCCTCTTACAATTATCTTGCTTTCCAAATGTTATATGATTTTCTTGTAAAATCCCACTTTATATCAATAACATTTACAGTCACTGATTAAAATACTATTCCTGAGTTTTATTTTTATATAAGTTTTAAATTTCTTTATCCATTGCATGCTTCCAAGTTTTTGATTGATTACTATTCATTGTCACCTCAAAATTTTCTGGACTACCTACACTACAGTTGCTCATGACATAATAATTAAATCTATCAGGCATGCCATATGCTCTAGTTGACCTGCTCAGCTCACATTCTTGTTCATTTTCATGATTGCTAGAACATCCTTTGGAAAAATTTTCTTCCATTTGCCCATTTACAGTTTCATTGTCTATAGATTTGCACTCAGAACAACTAAAATGTTCACTCCATGAATCAGTGTCTTTAGATCAGTACTCCTGACATCCTCTCCCAAAATATCAACATGTCTGGCAACTATAACTTTATTGTTATTAATCAGTGCCCTGTACCAAACTTCACTGTAGTCTATTAAGATCCTCAAGGCTGCTTTAAGACCCTTCTTTGACTTTCTTTATCAACTGTTCTGGTGCACATACAAAAATTCTACTGCAGTACAACTTTTGATGTTTAACATTATGTTCCTTCCGAAACTCTATCTCATAAGGTGTTTTTGTTTCAATAGTGTTAGCTAAAGTTCTGTTTTTAAGGTACGCATCTGCAGAAACTACTACAGGCCAGATCTTCTATTTACTCTTGCTTCAGCTGACAGGCATCATGGCTTAATCATAATTAACCAATTTTATCATTTAGATGTAAACATTTAATTCATGTACATAGGGAGAACATACATTTAAGATGATTCCTTGATGTCTTATAAATCAATAAACATCTGGATTTAAACATTCCTTCCAGTTGTCACATCACAGTTTCTTAATAGTTTTACCAGTTAAATTTCGTAAACATATTCCACAAAACAATCATAATGTTGATTTTTAGATTTGGTAGTGTAGACACTTGTTGTTCCACTATAATCAGCCATAAGAGTGAGAACTGTGAATGTAATGAGGCCCATTCAAATCAATATGAATAACCTCTGTTTCTTTTGTTTTACTTCTGTTGTTTTCAAAAAGGTAAATTATGCATTGTATTTTCTTTGCTACTGAAACTATTCACATTAGTCTATTTTTTATAAATTTTACTTGTCATTTTTTATATCCTACTTTCCTTGAAAACAATCACAAGTAAGTTTTTGTCCTTATAAAAAACTTTTGAGATGTTGTCTAAGGTCACAATTGTCTCCTTTTTGTTACTTTAGCATAGCTAATCAAATTTCTATCCACGTCTTCAACTCACAATACAGTTTTTGTTTCAGTTGGAATCATGTCACCATAAAATTAAAAATAACTTATATTTCCTATTTGCATAGCTAGCAAAATTTTGCCAGTTGCAGTTTTTACATTCAGAGTCTGCTTCAAAATTATGCACTTTGAAAAATAGTTTTCATAACTAACAAAATGATCTGTGCAACCACTGAACAATAAAGTCAACTTTTATATTGATATCTGACTCCACATTATTACATGCCATCGTGGATTATACAAAGCTGCTCATGCCGTTTCCATTCTACTGATATCCTTGGTGTCCTACATGACAACCACCTCACAAACCATACCACTTTCTTTGGCCATGTGATCAACTTTTGTTACATCATCTACACTGCTCTTTCCCCTATACTGCTCATTACACTCCAGTTGCAACTGCCGCAATTGCCTTCTTGAAGATGTTCATTGTATGTCCATGAATCTTTGCTTGTTCCTGACTGATGACGGTTCCTCTTGAAATGTCTTGGTTGCCTTATAGCTCATACTAGTTTACTTTTTAACTTGAAGTGCACTGAATTTTTCACCTTCACCTCCATCCTTGTCTTTTAAATCCATCATTTGAATGTTACTTTTAACTTATCTGAGTGTGTGTTGTTCTTTTCAAAACTTCATTCAACTCCCCAATATAAATCAAAGATTCCTCGAAAGTTCTCAACATGTACTTTTGCTTTTCATTTACTTTAGTTTTTCGTTTTCAGTCACCTTTGCATCTTCTAGCTTTAGTTCATTCACTGTTTTTCTTTTTTGAAAAAATCCTGGAGAATGTTGCCGTGCCACTATAGTATTTTACCCTCATTTTATCCAGTTTGTTTTAGCATACAGTTTTCAGTACTGTCAATTCCGTATAGTATAATTTGTCAAAGTTTTTCTTTATCTCAAATGCAGTTTATTATCATCCTCAAATTCCAGATGCTTGTTCAAAATTACTCAATATATGTAGTTCACTGCTATCATATTTTCTTCATCCCAAGTAATCATGTTGCCAATGCTACTTTTTGCTCTTGAAGCCACTGTATGGCATTTCTTCATTTTCAAATACATTTCCATTCACCCTTTACAGTTCTCATAGTTGTCTCCATCTAACACTGTTATCTTAATGTCAGACATGTCCAATGTCACAAATCATGCCTTTCAAATAACAGTTTATTTTTAGTTCACAACCAATCACTACTTTTCTGAATAATGATCTTTATAGTTCACAACTACTTTTCCAAATAACAAACTTCTTTTTATTTTTTTACAGACCATGAATTGCTACTATGTTAAAGAAGTTTATTAATGAAAAGTCAAATACAATATGTCTCTCTTTACAAAATGAACGTACTCACAGTACAAAACTGACTGACTGACTAACTTGTCCAGAGAACATATACATTCATTGTTGACAGAACTGTCAACATTGTCAATACTATTGACACAAATGTACCACATTCGACCAGAACTTAGTTTTTAACTTTGTATATTTCAATACAAAACTGAATGGTTGATATGTGTAGACAAAGTATGATGTTTGCACACTTACCAAAGTTGTGATATTAACGGCAGAAATGAAATATAAAGAAAATCTTTCAGGTCTCTTGCTTATTTTCTTATGCTGAAACACTTGACAATATTTACTGTTTTGGGGTAATTTACATATATGTGGAACAGGCTGTTCTGGCACATAAGACACAATTACCAGTTAGATTAACATTCACTGATAGCTCTGTTGCTACAACAAACTAGTCACAGAAGCGATCACATTTTCCTGAAACATTACCCCATTGCAAGGTGACTACTTAGTCACTGAAAATGGCCTACCACACAAGCAACCATTGAAAACACTGTACACAGTCTGTCACTCAGGCAATCACCACAATCACTGACATATTCTGTTGCACAGGCAACCGCTAAGGTCACTCAGGTGATCACTGAAATCTCACAATATACTACAGTGTGAGTGAGCACTGATTACACTACAAATCCAGCCACTTGAACAACCACTGAAAATGGGACAATCTGACAGCACACGTAAAGAAACCAGAACACTCTGACATTTGTCTGTGTGTGAATTTCTAGTTGGTGTTATGAATGGCAGCTTGCTCTAAATGTAGGAGAATGTTTAGTTAATGCAGATGAATAGAAAAAGCAATCCTATAATGTTTGAATATGTCATTAGTAGTGTGCTGCTTGACATAATCATATTGATCAAATATCTAGATGTAATGTTGCAAAGGCATGTGAAATGGAATGAGTATATAATAGTAGTAGGGAAAGTGAATGGTAGACTTCATGTTATTGATAGAATTTTTAAAAAAATGTTACTCATCTGTAAAGGAGTTGACTACAGAATACTACTACAACCTCTAGAATGCAGTTATATTATTTGAGCTCCCCACCATGTTGGATAGAGGAAGGCACCAAAGCAGAAGACAAAAGCAATTAATTTCAGAAGAGTGGTGCTGGATTTGTTGTTTGGTGAACACAGGAGTATTACTGGATGCTTCGTGAATTCAAATGGGAATTCCTGGTAGGAAATAGACATTCTTTTCACAGAACACTGTTGAGAAAATTTAATGAACTGGTATTTAGGGCTGACTGTAGAATCACATTTTCATGTAAAGAACATGAAGATATGATAAATTAGGGCTCATATGGAGGCATATGTACAATCATTGTTCCCTTGCTCTATTTGTGAGTGGCATAGGAAAGGGAAGGACTAGTGGTGGTAGAAGGTACCCCTGCCATGCACTGTATGGTGACTTGTGGAGTATGGATGTAGATGTAGATCTTTGTTACCAGTGAAGTGTCCTGCAAATTTTCACAATAACTGACAAAAAACTCAGATTGCACTTATCTGCTTGTACAGTTTGTGTTCATTTAACATGTAATGACTTTAGAATATTTTCACTGCCAATTTTTCTGAAACAGTTTTGTTTTTATTTCCTTAACAGTTTCGTCAGTAGCAGAAAAGTCTGTGTCCAGAGTAAGAAGACAGAACTGTGGGTAAGTGATTCACATTTTCTGGTGTTTGTAATTACAGATCAATCAATATAATAATTCTCATTAATGATAATAAAATTACAGGACACTAAACTTCCAGTGCCAAAATGGAGAATGCATACAACGCTCCAAAGTATGCGATGGAGCTATTGACTGTTCAGATAGATCTGATGAAAATCAAGAGACTTGCAAATTAAAACGGTTAGTATTATGCAATTTCTTACTTTTATCACACTTTATTCAATGTTATTCATGTAAGATGCGAACCGAGCTTTACTTTGGACCCATCAGCTACTACACCTCTGTGCAGTATACATCGGCTACTACACGCTGACACAGACCCATATATGATCCTTAGTAAAGATTTACCTAAATTACTATGTTTCACAGTAAAAAACAGGTGTAAATAATGGACCACTTCATTTATTTCCTCTCCATCAATCCTACCCCATTATGACCTGGCTACCTAATTGTTATTGTGGACATCTTTCTATACTCTAAAATCCCCCCATTCATGCCAGTACTATCATAAACAATATCACACCTCCCCCATTGTCCTCCTAGGTCCAAACTCACCACCTCATTCTTTATACAGATGAGCATCCACATAATTCTCCACTCATGTTTCATGGGGAAACTATACAGAAAAGTGATACATCTGTAGGTGCCTGCATGCCGCCCTCACAAGCCAGTCTGTTTCCATACAACCTATAGTAATCCTCCTCAAATGCCCAAAATTCTAGGTAACATGCATTGGTGATGTCTTCATGATCTAGACCCAGCAGTAAGAGAGTCTACTTCATTCCTTAAAAGTGTAACATCCTTGATCTTATGTTTTTTATACAGTGTTCTTCAGCTCAGCTAGTCGCCTCCTTTGAAACTGATCTTGACTTCTCCATTGGCTTCATAAAGACCTCTGGGCATATAAAACCTGCCAACCACCAACAGCACCTCTACTTCAGTAACTGTCATCCTTTCCTGCCATACAGCATAGCCACTAGTGGATGGCACACATGCAGAACTGAATGGCACACATGCAGAACTGAGTGATCCATTACACACAATGTTGGTGCTGTAACTAAGTCCTTCACTGTCAGGTGCTGTCCACTACATTCAATGAGGTATACCTTTTTTTTTTTTTTTTTTTTTTTTTTTTTTTTTTTTTTTTTTTTTTTTTTTTTTTTTTTTTAACGAAAATGAGATATACCGATGTTCCCGCTACAGATCCTTGGTATTATTAATGATGTACACTTCAGTTAGTTCTACTAAGAATTTTGTCAGTAGTATTGGAGGAGATTGCCACCAACAGATCATTTACCGGTAGGTTCCTCATAAACTGAACTTTGTTAGTAGTTAAAACTTTTCATGTTTGTTGGTAACTTATTGAAAATGTGTGTGTTCCTGAACACTCCAATCACCCTCAGTAATCAGCAAAGGGGCACCCCCCTCCCTCCTCCCACCACCACCACCAGTCCGTTATTCCCCCGTACCATCATATACAGGAACAGCTTAACCACATCTTCTGTTAGATTTTGACCACATCTTGTCTTGACCTGAAATGAGGAATATTCTAAATCCTTCTCAGTTTCCACCAAACTGGTATTCTACTACTCTCAATTTACGAAGTATCTTGTCATATTTTTCTAAACTCCCATGTGCAAAAACATGTCCCATGCAGCTTTCAAGCACATGCTTTATCATTTCCATTCACATTGATAGTCATACTGTGACAACATAAGCAAAGGGCCACATTTACAAATGCTACCAGTAGAATAAAATGAAACTCAGCATTAGGGAAGATTAAATGTGAATTCCTACAATGTTTGGTACTTGATCAATCCCTGTTCCTTTCCTATATATATATGGTTTAACAAAGACAGTGAAGGACCAATTAAAATGATTCAAATTAACAATGAAGCATGGTTTGAAAACTGTTAGTTTTTCTGATGAGACAGATGTACTAATACTATGTCCAAATAAAGCCAGGAGAATAATGGAACAGGTCTTCAACCAGTGGACAGCAAACAGCTTTACTCTGAATCTTACAAAACAGTCATATTACACAGTTCCAGACAAAAAAAGTTATTTATTTGCAGATAGCCAAAGTAGTGATCAGTGAGTATGCACTAAATGAGAGAAACTTCATGAATGATATTTCCAAGCATCCACATACAACAAGTTGGTGGCATCAATATGTTGCTAAATTATATAACAATCTCTGTTCTATCTGTCTTACACATGGAAATTACTCTCTTTGTTTATCTGCAGACAGGATTGTTTGCAGTTTTTCACTAAATAATGTCCTATTTCATAATCTTCAGGGATGAAGGTGTTACAATTTGAAATGTATTTAGTCCATAGAAATATACATTAAGAATATGGTCTAAAGTGGGAATTCTTATATTCAAATGGCAACACATTTACTGCCTAGTGGTATTTGTGATTAATGATGAGAGTGAATTATAATTAACTGTGAAATTCACAATAACAGTACAAGAAATTTAAATATTTTCTGTGGTGAGCAAGTAATACATGAGACCAGCCCAAGTAACACAAATATGGCTTTCATGGATCCCCAGTTAACGACAGTAATCAGTACACTGGAAGGGTGTACAACAGGATCAGTTAGCACTGTTCCATGCATATATATGCATCAGTCCATGGCAGACAATAAGGCGAAGACATCACTGTGTGCATGCCTCTCACAGGTGGCCTCCAGTAGTTGGTCTGAACTGATACTGTTGGCTGCCAATTCAAACTCTCATGCGCAGTGACACCACAGTCTGCACACTCACATTCACACACACTAGTTGTGTGAAGCAGGCACCCAAGTGACAGAGGGGATGCCAACGGCTGGACAAGAGAGACATCAATCAGAGCTGGAGTGGCAGCAGCTATGCCAGTTGCAGGGGGTGATACAATGTGCCTGGTAGACGCTAGAGCATAGGGCTAGAACGTGCAAGGATGCAGTCACGCCAGAGGGCAGTGGATCTGTGTAATGCCTGATGATAGCACTGTAGAAGAGTGTGCCATCACCATCTCTGCATCGTCATCAGCAGGCATGTCCCCGTGTGGAGGAGATGGGGCTGGACCCACTGGCGATGATGGCTGATACAATGTTGGCAAGTGAGAAAGTGGAGGCAGCATGACCAGAATGACAGGCTGCAGCAACAGACCTGAGGCCAGAGATGGACCGGTGCTTAGCTCCAGGAAGCAGGAGTCCCAGGGCACCACGTGGGGAAGAGGCATCCAACGGGATGCAGTGCCTCCACAGCAGGCAAAGATGGGCTTGAGGTAGAGTGTGCCGGGGTGGGCTTGCGGTGATGGAGGCTGGACCTGTGAATTGTTAGCTTCCAGTGGCAATCAGGGGTGCAGCTCATCAAAGTGCCATACCACCAGCCTGTTGCCCATACAGATGTCACACAGACAGTGACCATGGCAGTGCACAACAGTATTCGATATCCACTTGGGCTGGTGACCAAACCCTCGCACCCACACTAGTGATTCCAGCATAAAGCAGCAAGATGAACCTAACAGCAGCAGTTGTGACACAGGCCACAGAAACTTGGAAGAGTGTGCGTGGATGCTGGCCATGAAGTAACCAAGCTAGGCTCTGCTCCCCCTTAAGCGTAAGTGATAGGTACTCAGAAAACGGAGAAGAGCATCATTTGGAATCCACAACTAACTTTTTCATCTGGGACTTTAAAATACGCACTAGTCAATCTGCCTCACCATTTTATTGAGGATGGAATGGCGGAGCCACAACATGACGAATACCATGATGGGAACAAAGCAGTTGAAAGGTGTGACAAACGAACTAGGGCCTATTATCAGAAACTAAGGTACAAGGCAACCCCTCCATAGAAAAGTCCTGAAAAGTGTACGAATTGTGACCTCAGCCAATGTCAATGAACATTGGAGAATGTAAAGAAAGCAGGAACATGTTTCCACAACCAAGAGAAAATAGAAATTCAATACCCACGTGAATGTGTTCTCATGGCTGGCGTGGAGTGGACCAGGGGGACAGAGATGCATTGGGAGCTGCCTGTTGTTGTGCACACTGCTCACAAGCCATGACTAAGTGGACAGTTTTGCCATCAGTCCCTGGCCAAAACACAGGTCTCCTAGATAACAGTTTAGTGTCCAAAACTCCCCAATGACCCTTGAGGAGAAGGCATAGAATCTTGTATTGTAACACAGTGGGAATGACTACTCTGGGAGAGAGGTCTTCCATGTACAATAGTAAAACACTGTCAAAAACAGATAGGCAATACTGTAAGGAAAAATAGTTGTGCAGGGGGACCTGGTGATTTACCTAGCCAGCCCAGTTGAACAAACCAGACCACCTGGCAGAGAACTGGGTCAGTGGCAATGGCAGGTGCTATGTGCAAGTTTGTAATTGGGAAACCCTTGACTGCAGCCTGTGTTTCAATATTAAGATGGAAGCTAAGCAGTTCTTAACAATTAAAGTCAGAATCAGGACCTATAGGAAGGCTGGAAGAAGTGTCGGTACTGACAAGTTTAGATGTAGGTTGAAAAGGATTCCATAATTGTAGTGGCACAAGAACAGTCCTCACCACTGTAGGCAGTGTGCTGTCTCGTCAGGCAAAAAAGTGTGAGGGCTAAACAAGGGAATCAGGGGTTCATGGTCAGTAGCAAAGTGAAACATGGAGCCATAAAATAAGACATGAGAACCTTCTTTAGAGTGTTGACTATGGCGAGAGCCTCTTTTTCTACATGAGAGTAATGATGCTGGGGTGGGGGGAGAGATTTAGAGGTGAAAGCAACAGGTTGGTCAGAGCTGTCAGCACATTGGTACACTAGGACCGCACCGAGGCTGTAATGTGAGGTGTCAGTTGCCAAAACTATGTGCTGGTCTGGAAAGAACATAGCTAATCAAGGGACCCAGAGTAGTTGAATTTCAGCATTTGAAAAGTACATTTGCAATCTGGGCATCAGCAAAAAGGAGGATTCTCACACAAGACATGCAACAGATGGGTCTATGTAGTGATCCCTGGCAGGAATTTATGGTAGTAGCTTGTTTTCCCTAGGAAGGCTGAAACTCCATTGTGGATGAAAGGTGAGGCATAGACGTAACAGTGGAGATGTTTCAAGTTATGGGCTGTGGAGGACCCCAAGACAACAGTCATCCAGATGATTAATTCAGTACAGGACAGGCATAGTCAGTAGCTCTGAAAATGGTTGGAAAATAGCAGGGTTGCTAGCCATGCTGGAAGGAAGGTGCAAATATTGATAGACCAAAAGGGGTGTGCAAAACCAAAACTTGCCTAGACTCTTTGTCCACAGGAACCTGCAGATATGATTTAGATAAATCAATTTTAGAAAAGTATTGGTGACCCAATAGTTTCACCAACAGTTCCACTGGTTTTCAGGAGACTACATATGCACAAATAACTGTGTAATGACAGTAATACCGAGGTCACCACAGAGGCATAGTTTTCCTGATGCTTTCTGAACTAAAACGAGTGGAGATGACCATTCACTGGGCATAACAGGTTGCACTACCTCTAGAGATTGAAGTCTGTCCAACTCTGCTTTCATTTGATCTTTCAGGGCGACAGGAATAGGACTTACATGACGAAAATGAGGCGAAACTGTGGATTTCAAAGAAATATGAGCAGAAAAATTCATAGCACACACTATACCTTCCAAGAACAAGTCTGAAAACTCCTCACCCGTGTTTCCAATTGAGAATGCGGTACCTGATTGGATGCTAGGTGAACTGCATCATTTATAGAAAAGCCAAATGTCTGAAATGCGTCCATCCCAAGCAAGTTGTCAACACTGGCATCAGCAACTACCAAGAATGTAATGGAACAAACCATTGTCTTGTAAGAGGCAGATGCCATAAACTGTTGAAACAATGCAATGTTTCGTTTGTTACAACTGACCAGCTTCCACTTGACCAATGTCAATGGTGGTGAGCCTGAACTTACATAGGTCTGAGAATTCAATAATGCCATTGCAGAACCTGTGTCACCCTGTAGCTGGACCACTTGGCAAAAAACACTTAACTTGATAAACAACTTGGGAGTTCGAGTCTCAGTCGGGCACACAGTTTGAATCTGCCAGGTAGTTTCATATCAGTGCACACTCCACTGCAGAGTGAAAATCTCATTCTGGAAACTTGGGAGAAGTCACAAGCACTGCCATCACACAGTTTACATCCATGTGCATACCCTGAACAGCCTTTGGTGAATGACACATGGAGGTGGTGTGGCCTTTCATCTGGCAAGCATTACAAGTAACCCAGCACATAGGGCATACTGAATGTTCTTGCTGGACAAAACAGAAAGCACAAGACAGAAACAGAGAACGCTGATGCTGGTGCTGTGGCAGTTGCAGCTGCTTGGCTCAGCCTTGGTGAGCTAGGTGCTGGGTCTGCATGTTTATCACCATCACTGCCACTTTCTCTTTCATCCTAGTGGCCACATATTGTGACACTACTGCCACATCAGCCCACACTTCAATTAGGTCATCTGCTGCAAAAGAAACTTCAAAAGACCATGCTATTGGCAAAAGTTCTACCAGCAAGAGTTTTCACAGACTAAAGTCTTCTGGTGCACTTCCTGGTCTGGAGCTAAACAGATAATTGTGTCATGCGCCATATAATCTGCAAAAGAGTCATTATGGGCATCAGTAATGAATTGACACTTGCGGGTAAGACCTTTAAGTTTGGCTGCCCAGGCTCTGTATGACTGGTTTGGTTTCTTGTGTCACTGATAGAATTCAACTTGCACTGCTATGACACGCATTCATTTGTGACAATAGCTAGACAGTAAACTGGACATGTGATCAAAAGTAAGAGCAGCTGGTTTTTGTAAATGGGCAAGCAGACACAGTAATTGATACACCTTAGGTGAAATACAGGAGAGGAAGAAAGCTTTGCATGAAAGTCAAAAAACATGCTGTCTGAGTCTTTTTTTAAATGTATATATAAGTACCCCAGTCCTGGGCTGACTCATCATGTGGAGGGAACATAGGTGGATGGACAGGTGGGATGGTACCCTGTCTGTTAACAGAAGCTGTCAAAGTGGTCACAGTTGAAGTAAGCTGTTCAATCAGGAGGGCATAGCATGGCTGCCTAAGAAACTTTAAAAGATAGTGTCCAAGTAACACAAATATGGCTTTCTTTATGAAGCACTGAACAATAACAGAAAACAGAGTCTTGTGGATCCCCGTGTAACAAGACACAATACAATGATGTGAATAGTACACTGGAAGGACATACAAAAAGATCAGTTAGTGCTGCTCCTCACATATATATGCGAGAGTTGTAGAAGATCTCACTGCACACGCAATTCCCACAGACGGCTTCTAGCAGCCAACCTGCACTGATGCCATTGGCAGCTGATTCAAACACACATGTGCAGTGACACTTGGCACACTCACACTAGTATGCACTAGTTGCAGGATACAGAGTTTTCCATTCCTGTGTGGTGTTCAGACTGAAGTTTTATATTCTGTTACAAATGTGTTTAACAGACTGCTAGTAGGCATCAGGTAGAACACTGTAAATCACCAGATATTCAGTGACATAAGTACCTTACTAGGCACTTCTCCCAAAATTTATTACAATATTTGGACTTAGAGATGGATATTGCAGTTAACATTAGTGTTCATATTATACAACTACACACAACCACATCCCCAAAGGCTCTACTTCATAGTGGGATTTGTGTACACCATGCGCAAAGAAACGAATGAGTCATGCATCAGCTATCTGGTAGTTTGTGCATAGGATTTCATGTGGGCATGACCAACCACTTGACTGCCCTATTGCAGATACTGTCACTGAGAGCAATGTGCTCATCTTCAGTAACTGTTTAATTATTTGAAATCTTTGGATCCTTGCCCCTCCCTTCCCCCTCCAACTTCTCAGTGTGACATAGACTTTATTATCTTCATTACCAATTCTGTGTCATTCACCAACCATGGCTGCACAGACAGGGTCAAGCCTGCAATAACATTGCCACAATAAAATGAATGCGATAGTTCAATTTGAACCATGATACTGAAATGGATACTCTAAAACAAAAATAATAAGTCAGTCAATACTAGGACGTATTTCTATTATTAGTGCTAAGTTAACATTGTTCAGTGGTCATGGCCAGACAGTCTGTGTACATCTTAGTGATTATATATCAAAACCACTACTAAAACAAAGACAACAGACAAGAAGCATTATGCAATACTGATGTTATAAACAGTGGTTATAAACAACAATTTGCAGCTCGTAAATATTTCCAGTTTGTGGCTTCCCATGTGATGGATGGTATCATGTTGACCAGTCTACAATTCCAATTGTAGAGAAAAATTCGCTTACAGAATATAGTGCCTGTTGCTTGAGCACATGAGTCAGTCTAGCTTTGAACATCATTAGTGGCAATTTTTGAACCCGTGGTGGTAGATGGTTGAACATCTTCAGGGCTGCTGTGGGAAAACTGTCCAGTGTCTTACATAGGCAGCAACATGAGTATCAATGTCAGCCTTATTTCATGTATCATAGTTGTGAATCTCTTGCAGAAGGATCCTTGATTGTCTTTTGTATAGACAATGGAACTGTCCCTGAAACATACTTGCACACAACTTCACTTTAGTTCCAAACTTCTGTGTAGCTGATTATATATTTGACGCGTGTGTGTGTGTGTGTGTGTGTGTGTGTGTGTGTGTGTGTTCCCTATGGACTCCTCCTCCCTGACCATCTCTTCCTCTCTCCTTCTTCATAATTTCCTTCCAATTAACCTATGAAATATGCCTTTTTTGGCTCTCCTTTCTCTCCAGTTCTCATAATATGTCACTACCATTCAGCCATTCAGCTCTGTTGTTTCTATCTCATCTTGAAGGTTTGAAATTCCTGTCTTTATTCTTATCTCCTCATTTTTAGTTCTATCCTTTCTTATTTTTTCTGTGATATGTCTTACAACATTCATCTCTGTTGTATGCATTCTGTACCATCTGCCTATGCTAAAATGGGCACTTAATAAGGTGAATATAAAGCCTTTTCACACTGTTTTCAGATGCGTCTGTTCCGTTGCATACCCCTTACATCCTGATCATTTGTTTCAGCATTGCCATTGTATGTGATCACACTTCCTAGGTATTTGATACTTCTGCTCATTTCTTAAACTTTTTCATTCAGTTTTATCTTCCCTGTTCATTCCTTCCTTCTGTCAATACTCTTATTTTGCTCTTATTTATGCTTACTCTCATCCTAAATTTTTCTATCTATTGGTCCCATACAACTACTTCCCTTTTCTCTTCAGTTTCATCTTCACACCACATACCTTGGGGCTTTTATTGCTCCTCTATGTTCCAAGATGCAAGAAAAGCATTATTATTATTGCTATTTGTTGGGAAGAAGAAAATTGTCAGATTGCTTAGCTAAAAATTGCCATTCCTGTGTACAGCTGTGGAAATACAATGTAATCTGGAAAAATTTGCATGTTTCTCTGTGATTGATTTTATTTTTTCTAGAAAACACTGCTTCTTCTCCTACTCCCTATCATGTATCCTATCTAATAATGGGTCTGCTTTCTCAGGTTTTGGAAAATTTTATTTCATTATTTATCTTTGTGGCCAGGTGCCCTTCCTGATTCTAGTCATCACAGTAACTAAAGGGAAGAAAGTTGTGTGTCTCATCTGTCTGTGAATTGTGTAAACTTTGCTATATGTGTTATCACATTTTAACTGTTTATGTACCATATTCTCTGAGGCAGTAGTTGGGGATCAGCCCAGCATTTGCTTAAAAGTGTGTGGAGAACCAGCTAAAAACAATGCTTTGTGGGGAACCACCTAAAACAATGCTCATGCTGGCCATTGTATCAGCCCACAGTTGTTAATCTATTGTGCAGATTCGATCCATTGATCCAGGTTTGGCACACCTCTCTGTCTCATAAGCTAGTGCACTGCACTTTACCCCATACAAGGAGCTCTTTTGCTAGAGGACACAGAAAAGATAGAAAAATAAGGGCTAAAGTGTAAATTATTAATGTTAATATGGCTGTAAACCAGAACAAAGAAGCCAGATTAAAGAGCAAAGATAAAATTTGAAAGCCAAAACTGCGAAATTAAAGAAAATATTATTGTGAAGGTAGTACTCCATAGCTTCTAAGCTAATTTCAAAGATTTACATACAACTAGTTTTGTTAACTCAAATTTTGTAGATAATTTAACTACAGGGTTGTTGCAATATGGATGTGCTTTTTGTTGGAGAAAAATATATCATCCTGGGAGAGCTAGAAACTGAAGCATGTTGCAACCTCAACTACTAAAGCTGAATATGCAGCTTGCAATTCTGCATCCAAAGAGGTGTCATATTTGAGAGAGCTGATAAGAAAATTGTTAAATAATAAGCATCAAAATACTATAATCATTTCCCATGACAACCAGAGTTCTGTTAGACTGTCACAAAATCCTGTGTTGCATTCTAGATTGAAACACATCTGTGTTGAAGGACAATTTTTTAGACAATCTGTAAAAAGAAGTGAGACTATTGTTAAGTACTAGCAGTTGAAGAGATTGACTTCTGATGCATTAAGTAAACCACTTGCTAGAGAGCAACATATGTATCTTGTTCATAAATTGAAATTATTGCCAGATTAAGTGATAGTGTTGTGTTGGTAATCTGGCTCCTTGTTTCTTCTCTGTCCTCACTGTTTATGAGGTGTGAACTATCTTTGAGTGGTAGTTCCTGTTTGTGTGAGTACCACGTAAACCATCCTCTGTGAATACAAGTATTATGAACAATGCAATTATTATTTATCTTTACACTACAACCCTCACTCTGCTAACATAAAGGTCTTTAGAAGACAGGGTGAACTACTTAGTTTTGCCTTTTTTAACATGTTTTGCAACAGCATCCATTTTCCTGGCAGACAGGGAGGCAGCATTTCTTCTTTATTTTTCTCAGTATCTGTTTGGCTGTTGCCTTCATATTATTACACTGAACTTGATACCAGCCTACTCTTGTCAGAGCGCTAAACTTCTCACATCTTTCAATCCCACTCCTGAGCTAGCTGGTCTGTCTCACAGGGAGAGCTCATGGGGTGGTCATACACTACTTCAATGGTAGTATGTACTGTGGATTTGTGAATTCTGCTGTTTAATGCAGATTGCACAGAAGAGATGTACTTGTCCCTGACTGCATGTTATCAGTTCACATGTAGGACAACAACCGTTTAATCATCTTATGAGCCCATTCTGCACAGCCATTTGCCTATGGTGAAAGGGGAGGGGTGAAGTTTGCTAATTTTTAAGTCTAAGCATTTTGCATAACATTGTGTCTTGAATAGTTAGAATAGCATCAGGGCTGCTGAATGGTAGCACCATGTGATTTACAAATGCCTTAGTAACAGTCTCAGCCATCATATTGGTAGTTGGCACTAATATTAGGTATTTGGGGGAAGTATCAGTTATGGACAATATGCACTTGTTCTCTTTCTGCATCTGGCAAAAAGGTCCCATCGTACTAGAAGTCACTGTTGCAAATGGTCTGGAGGTTCTGTAAAGTTTGCAAAGGAATATGTGACCACATTGGCTGTGACCATTGGGTGCAAGGCAAACATGCATGGATATACTTACCAACATCATGGAGTCGACTGAGCCCAGAACTGCATAGCAATATAGGCATTCAAAGCATGTCTACTGCTATTGCAGACTTGCATGCTATCATGACATTGAGCAATTATTCAGTTCTGGAATGAGTTTGGTATCACTAACTGGTGTCCCAATAGGACTTTGTGGTTCAATGTAGCCTCTTCTAACATGAAATCAGGCAGTGTAGCATACTGATGACAATTAGAATCTTTCCCTTGCACGTGTTTGAATTCGGTGTCTTTTAATTCGGCCTTTAATTCATCTGCCTACACTATTCAGACCTTTCTACTGAGGCCATCCACATTATGGTTTATGTCATACTTTGTAGCCATAATCTGCTTGTTTTAAGGCCCAATATGACAGGCAGCTACTGGAGTCTTTTAAATTCAATATCCATAACAAGGCAGATAGGTCAGTTACCACAGTAAATTTTCTGCCATACAGATAACATTTAAAGTAGTTAATGCCAAACTTTAGGGCTGACAGCACGACCAAGCCTGTATGGCCTACCAAAAATTCACAAGAAAGAGGTTCCATTACGTCCTATTTTAATCGCAATAAACGTGCTGACATATGGCATTGCCAAACATCTGGAACAGATGTTAAAACCACTCATAGGGAACTGTCCCCATCGTATGCAAAACTTGGCAGAATTTGTCAAGGTACTCCAAGAAATGCACTTGGATGAATAAGATCTGTTAGTCAGCTTCGATGTGATGTCATTATTCACACGGATGCCACTGGAAGATTCTCTAGCACTGCTCAAGGGACACTTCGATGAGGACACAGTCAAACTCTTTCGGCATGTACTAACCACCAAGTTCTATGAGCAAATAGATGGAGTTGCTATGGGTTCCCCCTTAGCACCAAGCAAGGCTAATTTATACTCAGAATACTTCGAGGAGGTAGCATTGGACACGGTTCCACTGAAACCGAAAGCATTTTACAGATATGTGGATGACACCTTTGTGGTATGGCCACATGGTGAAGATAAACTACTTGAGTTCCTGGAGCGCCTCAATGGTATACATGAAAACATCAAGTTTACCATGGGGATAGAGAAAAACGGAAGCCTACCCTTCCTGGCCATCCTGGTTACAAGAAATGCAGGAGGCACACTGGGACATTCGGTATATATGAAGGAAACACATACGGACCTATATGTCAGTGCTATGAGCTGTCACCATCCAGTGCAACGCAACTCTATACTTAATACCTTGGTACACAGGGCGGGGTCCATTTGTGACAAGAAGAGCGTACCGAGTGAATTACAACACCCAAAAGAAACCTTCAGAAGAAATGGCTACAGTGAGAAACTAATAGGAAGAGCTTTGAGGAACAATAAGAAGAGAGGAGGAGAGAGACCAGAAGAGGATGACACAAGAAGTGCGTTCCTGCAGTATGCGGGACGACTGACAGCGAAGATTACAAGAATCCTTAAGAAGCACCGAGTGAAGACCATCTTCCATGCAGCAAAGGAAATCGAGGATATTCTTGATTCGACCAGAGACCCACTAGGAAAGACCATCTTCCATGCAGCAAAGGAAATCGAGGATATTCTTGATTCGACCAGAGACCCACTAGGACTAATGACACCTGGTATTTATAGAATAGGATGCGAATGTGGAATGCAGTACATAGGGCAGACGCAACATTGCAATACACAGCATTGTACGGAACATATAAGAAACGTGCATCTTGGACAGGTTGACAAGTCTGCGGTGGTGGGACACAGGATCAATGAAAAGCATACCTTCGAATTTGAAGAAACAAAGAAGTTATGCAGCGCCAGCGGATTTTGGGATTCGGTGATAAAAGAAGTGGTAGA
Organism: Schistocerca americana; assembly: GCF_021461395.2. Classification (NCBI taxonomy): domain Eukaryota; kingdom Metazoa; phylum Arthropoda; class Insecta; order Orthoptera; family Acrididae; genus Schistocerca; species Schistocerca americana. Next base: position 63,672,516 of record NC_060125.1, read on the forward strand.
GATTGATCTGCAGGAAAATTTAATTAATCGAGACAGTGATTACCATCCCAGTGCAGCTTGAGATCCTGCAATTAGGGAAATTTGGCAAGAACGCTTCGGTCTGAAGGGGACTGCGGCTGGCACTGATATGAACAGACACCGGGAATCGACACCCACACACCCTTCTCCCCCACCACCGGTGGTGCCGAGCACCCAGTGCAATTCCTCTGGCACAGTGGCTACAAAGGTGCACGACAGACTGTGTCCCGACACTTTGCCTGAAGATGATGGATATGCAATCGATTGAAACATTGCGGCTAGAAGACGATGCGACTTGGCTCATAACCAGTGAAGGTTTCATAACATAAGGAGATATGAAAAAGGCATCAATAATCAGTAGCCAAGTAAGTGCCTGAAAAGGTCCAGCCAAGTTGATATGGATTCGGTCCTAATACAGTGTGGGTGCTGGCCAAGGGGTGCCAGATGTCGATTTAAACACTTGTGGCAGGCTGTGATGAGGTGTTCTACCTCGTAATCAATTTGTCAAAGCAGTGGACCTGCAGCTAATGCAGATATACGCCTGAAACTGGCAATGGGGAAAACATAAATAGTCTGTCGTGCTTCTGTGGTAAGATGAAGACACCAGTTATCCTGAGTAGACAATGAAGCAGGCCCTGTGGGCAGTTGAAACAATGTGTCTGTATTAGTGTGCCACAATGTTGGCTAAAAAGACAGAGTATGTAGCAAGAAAATGAAATTCAAAAGAAACGAAAGCATCAAAGTCAAATGGATCGTTAGTATGAGGATTGTAATAGCCAAATAATTGCAAGGATTGACCACTGATTTGTAAGCTGTGGCAGTCATAAATTGGCGAAGAACAGGAATAAGCTTTTTATTGTAACTGACTAGTTGGTGTTTTATGGAAGCAAGTGGTGGGAAGCCCAGCCATGCGTGCAGTTGAAAGTTCAGGAACAAATACAGCTGCTCTGGTGTCCAGATGTACTGATAACAGCAAGTGGTGGGAAGCCCAGCCATGTGTGCAGTTGAAAGTTCAGTTACAAATACAGCTGCTCTGGTGTCCAGATGTACTGATAACAGTTTCATGTTGCGCAAAGCACTAGGGGCACGATGGAAGCACCAGCGGGATCCTTGTTGTTCCTGATGGTATTGCCCATTGCAACTAGATTACCTTGTGTGCAGGGCAGCAACTTGTTCTTCACTTGGCAAGCTTATTTTGCTATGTGCTGATGTTGTTCACTAATGCTGTTAGACCTCTCCCCCCCCCCCCCCCCGCCCTCCCCCATCCCCCCTTCTATTTGATGCCACATCATCGTAAACTGCTTCAAAGATGGTGAAGGGTGTACTGCAACCTTCCTCCTCACATGCTAGGGGAAGGATCACATACCTGACCATGGAGTTGCCTAGGATTTGTTAGGGGGCTGAGAAAGAAAGTGACATATAGAGTGATGTGGCTGATTGTGGCACAAAGAAGAATTTGATGCAAATGGCAATGGCATAGGTGCACGAGTGATGACAAGCAGACAACAAACTATATGAGATCAAAGGAGAGTGAAGTCAGTCCCAAAAAGGGGGCTAATTGGCGCAGCAACTAACTCATGTGAGGAGAAATCTATGGCAAAAACAAAGCCTTAGAAGTGTCTGTGTCCGTTACCCAACATGTGCATGGCCACATAAAGAGCATTTGCCTGCGAGGTGCGGCTACCAATCAGGTGCAGGTGATTGAGGTGCTGGACCATGATTTGTCACCTGTGTTGGGAGCCTGGAGCAGCCGAACAACATGCTACTCTTGCCAATCTGCAGCAGGGACGTCAGATGGTGGGAAACTGTGGTGGTACACAGAGGGATGGTGAAACCTGTACTGTCAATGAAGCCACTAGGTGGTCTAAGACGACTATAAGAAGTTGCCATCATTGTAGAAGCAATGAAAGTACCACATTCATGGAGAATCACATGAAAAAACAGCCATTGAAGTTGTAGACCCAAAACTTCCAAAGTCGAGCAAACTAAAGTTCTACTTGCTGCCACTGTATTCTGAATCTAAACACAATAAATGACAGGTTATAAGAAATCCACTGTTGAATAGGTGATAGTGTCGCAGCTTAAAAGTAACTAGTACAATACAGTGTAGTGATGTGTACAAGACAAGTACAGACCGTTTGGTGACAGGTACAGACTGCTTGGTGACAGGTTAAGACTACTGGCTGGATCTGGTGCATGGCCACATAAAGAGCATTTGCCTGCAAGGTGCAGCTACCAATCAGGTGCAGGTGATTGAGGTGCTGGACCATGATTTGTCACCTGTGTTGGGAGCCTGGAGCAGCCGAACAACATGCTACTCAAACTGTGTGAAGTGGGCCATGGTAGTGGCAGTGATGGTGTAGTAATGCTAGGGTAACTACACTTAGCATACCTGCTCAGTAGTTCTAGCAACTTGACCAAAATTATGAGGTGGATGATGATTATGATTTCATTTTGTATTGCCTTTTTTGGATTCCTTGTCCTTGGCCTCCCTCTATTAGTATGCTAATTCTTTGGTGGACCCTATTCCTGATTCCTGTAATTATTCCACTAATTTCTCCTGTGATGATTATTATTAATTCAATTTCCATTCCAACCTTCCTATGTGAAATGACTTTGTCACTAACCCTGTTAATTTCTTTCAAAAGCCCTACCCAGCGTGGTTCATTATTTTAGAAGTTGTTCAACTGATCTGGCTCATAACCTAACCACTACAAAATACTTTCAGGTAATATTCTCTAAAGTGCATCAATTTTAGTCAGTCATCAAATGGATGGTTCAAATGGACAAGTTCCTTTACTAGTTTTTTACAAAATTGTTTCATCCCCCTCTGTGCCCCTGTTACTTAGTGCATTGAGGATTCGCTTTTACTTCTGGCCAATTCTGGTTCTGACCAAAATTTATTAAGAAAACTCTTTTTCAAATTCTTGATATGTTAACTCTTGTGTACAAGCTCAATTTGCCCAAGATAGCACCTACCTTCCCAAAGAGGTTTCCATATGTGTTACTTGAAGATTGGCAATAATATCAAGATTGAAATTATCTTTGCGGTAGTGTAAGAAATTGAAAGGATGCAACACACCCTCTCTGACAATTTTCCATGTAATGTTGTACAATATATTACAATATGTACTAAAAAAGGTTTTTGAAGCAATACATTCAGGCAATTCACATAATTGTTCATCAACATTAAGTAAATTATTCTCCAAAGTTTATACACTATTCTCACATTCACTGTCTTTCTCACAAATGACTATTTCAGCTCCAACAAAATATTCATTTAAATTACAAAATTTTTGTGTCTCAGCCACTACCATTGGATTCAACATTATTACAGAAATTAAGTTCCAAATTTGAAATCTTAGCCTTCAATTCAGCTTCCTAATCAGTTATTTTTTTATCAACAATTTGAACCTTGGATTCTGTATTGGCGACTTTGTCATCCAATTTTTCGGTTTTTGAATTTACATTTTCAGCTTGATCTCTTTGTTCATTTTTTACTGCAGTGATTTGGCTATTCAGGTTTTCTTTGAATGTCAAACTTTGATTCCCTATTTCATTTTTTATTATATAAGTTTTTGACAGTTTGATTTCCTAGCTCACTTCTTACAGCATTACACTTTTCCAGTATCACCTTAGTCATGCTACTTAAACTAATCTAACAATAGTTTGTTTCATGAATGTGTTAAATTTTCAATGTTCTTACTCAGTCATAGTCCTGAATGGTTCCCTTCAAATAAGTTCTGCACTGAACCACTTTTCTCTTTTGTGCACGACATTTTCAGAAGTTCAGTAGCAATGGATGTATTAAAGGATCAAGATTCAGTCCAGGTACACAAAATGAACTGTTAGACATCAATTTTGGATTTGAATTTTGACTGCATTTTAGTTTTACAATGCACAGTACATGGTTTCTAATGCAGCACACAATACATTGGAGCATTATCTGTAATGTTTTACTTTAGTGATAATATTTTGTCAGTTGTTACATGTAAGCATAAAATTAATTTGACTTTAGAATGGAAAAATATGAGTGGAAACATAATTTTGCTGGTGAATGTGTCTCAAAAGCCACGTTACTTTCTGCCATTTAACTTGATCAAATCATGGAAAAGTCATGTAAATGTGTAAAATAATGATTTGTATTTAAGATGTACTAGAATAAAATTCATTACTCATTACTTAAACAGTTACCTTTTGATTATTAAAATGTTGTTGACTTTATGAAAATAATTTTCATTTAATGTAAAGTCACTTTTATTTATTTATTCCATGTGATCTGATGGTACACAGTGTGTCGCAGATGTCGGAAAATATCATTTAACATTGTTGACATATATTAACTTAAGCTTATAGTATCCTAATGTATTATATTGCTCAATGTTTTCAATTTAACACAAACAGCAAGATTACTGTTCTAAGTATTCATTTACAGAGTACAAACAGTGACACAACAAATATGACTTCACGGCTTTGCTAAATTTTATGTTGTCTTCGATGGACTTAATACTAGTGGGAAGATTGTTGAACAGTTGGAGGCCCATGTGGAAAACTCCCTTTTTACACAGTTGAGTGTTTGTATGTATAACATGCAGGTTTGCGTTTTTCCTGGTGTTGTGTTCATGTATTTCATTATTTTTTACAAAAGCAACAATATGTATGTCAAATAATTACAATTAAAATAGAAGGTTACAGGACATTGTTTACATTTGGCAGATAAGCATGAAATATACTAATAGACAAAGCAACTCAATAACCGAAATACTATCAAGTAATAAAACTGTAAAGCAAGGTGTTCCACAGGGCTCAGTATTGGGACCCCTACTTTTCCTCCTGTATATTAATGACTTGAGCCTGAATGTTGATGCACACAAAACAATAATATTTGCTGATGACCCAATCTATTGTGCCAAATTGTGATTTTGTGTAAATCTTCCATGCTGATTGGGCACTCAAAAATGCCGCCATTGTTTGCCACATTGCTTCACTGTGTCTATGATGGCACCAAGGATATTTTGCAAACAGTGCCATGATTTAATAATAACATTCTGTGTGACAGTTTGCAAAGTAATTTCTAACATGGGCTAGAGGAATTTCTGTCCAATGATTTAGACAGACACATTACCGAGTAGAGTAACAAGCAATGGCGACCTGTTTATCCTGCAACTGTTACCTTGTGTTCTCCTAGTTTTTGCACCTAACCCTAGACTTCTACACCTTTCCAGTGACTTTAAGAGTGGTATTCTCCAGGCACAATGCTATATAGATGATCTTAATGGCTCTTTCCAACACATCAACAATGGACTCTGTCAAATCACTTACCATTATCTTGTCTATCATTACAAAGGATGGACAGCAAATTATGACGGCTAATCCTGCCATGTTGTCTGAGTCTCATGTTGCAACTATTTCCGCACTGTTTGTTGCAGTGCACTGAACAATGATGCCGCACTTGTTTTAGCCATGCCTCCTGCACTGCGTACCATGTTCAACGTAACCACCATCACACACCTCACATCCCAGGCCTCTCAGGTACATTCTGCATGCAGTACTCAGGAGGCCTGAACTTTTGCAACATTCACCACTTCAGGTTCCATCTGCATGGTGTCAACCCATGTATCTGATTCCACATCCACACCAGCTGTGTCGCACGCTTTTGATGTCTCGTATGCCACTCACTGTGATGGGATGCACCCGTTTGATTGACCAAGTATTATACATCCTGTGCCTGTGACCTTGGTTTTCAAGCCATGGAACACCACGCTTCTGTGACTGCCCCATCAGTACAGTATGTTGCTCAAGCTCTATGCTCCATATGACATGACGTCGGCACTATTCGTGTTGCATGCTTCTACATTGCTACCAGACAGGCACTTCCAAAAGAATGCAGCTACTACATACTACATGCTCCATAGCTCCCATGCTGGTTGCATCGGTCAGCACCATGCTCTGGTTGGTCCTACATGCACAATCCACAATCTCCAAATCAACTGGCCTTGTCTTAAAGTGCCTCATTCCATACCAACCTTCCAGCAGTATTGTTCACTCTATGCAAGTGCTTTTTTTACTCAGCCACCTTGATGAGGACACAAACATAATCAGTGACCTACTCCTGGCATCAACGAGTATGAGATGATTATGGCTTTGCTACTGTAGTGCCTCTCATGCTCCCCTTAGAGACAAACCACCATCCCCACTGTGGCAATGCCTATGGATCCAGACTCATCCTATGCTGATGCCTGACTGCCCACTCTGGGCACTGTAGCGTTTGAAACTTCCCACACAACTCCAGACAGCAATGGTGTAACATGAGAATGACACCCTTAACACAAAATTCACCCCCTAGTACAGCATCATACTCCCATTAACAGCTACTCTGACGTCAGCAAGGCCATTGACCCACTTGGCTATGAGGCTAACTGACTACCACTGAATCGGCCCGAGCCCCCCACTTGCTGCCAGCTACCACCACTGCCTCTGCTCCATGCAGCCATGACATGTCTGAGATTGGCTTATTCTGGCTTACCCAGATGAGCACAGTGGCCTGTTGTAGGTGTGCCAGGCTGCTCTACAACCACAAAATGGCTTAATTAACTGCACTTGCACAGTTCTGCCAACTCACATCACCCTTCCAATGGTTCATGGTTATTTGTTTATGATTATCTGATGCAAACCTACATACTTACTGACACAGATGCTGATGTCAGCACCTCCCACCAGGACTACTCTCTTGACACCATTGCTCAAATTATGTGCCCAAATGACACTGTCATCATAGTCACTGGCACCATCTCAACTACTTTGGACTCGGGGGCTGAGAGCCGCATGCGCTGGACCTTCCTCGTTGCTGAGATGGTCGAGCCAGTCCTGGGAGCTGTCTTTCTGCATCACCATCGCCTGCTTCCTGACCTCACCCATGGTTTGTTATTACCCAGTCATTGGAGTTATCAGCAAAGTTCTCCCCAAACATTCCTGTCCACCTTCCACCTCTTCATCACACGGAGGTACATCAGCGGACCTCCTCCTAAAATGTTCAGTGCTCTTCAGCAGACTTTGCTCTCTGATGTCCAATTATTCTTCACTGCACATCATAAATGATATCACGAGACACAAAAACTTGGACCTTAGGCAGCATATCGCTGACACTGCAGGATCACTTCATGATCCCATGCACAACATTGCTGTCCTACAATGTTCACAGCAGCCATGCCACACGTCTGCCTCTTTGAAGGATGCTCATGTACTTTGAGAGCCTATCTACAGGGAATCTGAACAGATTAGTGAAGTGCTGTATCCAACTTCAGTGCATGACTCTTACAGTGCACCCACTGCTCTGCCCAGTGACTTTCCTCTATAACATGGCATGTTTCCGACCACATACGTGCACCCTACAATCAGGCCACATGCAGTTTTTGCTCTTTGCCTGGCTACTGATCTTTGTACAAACACAATACCCAGCCTCTTGTCCGATGTAGACTGTCACACCTCCCTCCCCACAAACTTAGAGCAGTGAAGAGCACCTGCACCATGGACAAACTAAAGGAGGCAGGCCCCTATATAAAGCTCGTTTTAAAGAAAGAGAAATCACCTGTGTGGCAATTACTGGTGGCTCAATGACTGAACTATTATAGACAGTTATCTGGTCCATAACTTAGAGGACTTCACTCAAATACTAGATACTAAACTCGGCCTGAACAGGCCATGAAGGCCCAACAGTACCAACTGGCTGCAGCATCATCCTCAGCCCACGTGCGTCACCGGACGCGGGTGTGGAGGGGCATGTGGTCAGCACACCACTCTCCCAGCCGTTTATCAGTTTACGAGACCAGAGCCACTACTTCTCAATTGAGCAGCTCTTCAGTTTGCCTCACAAGAGCTGAGTGCACCCTGCTTACCGACTGTGCTCAGCACACCAGATGGTCACCTGCCCAAGCGCTAGCTCGGCCTGACAGTGCTTAACTTTGGTCATCTGACGGGAACTGGTGTTACCATTGTGCCAAGACCATTGGCTCAAATATTAGCTGGCGCCAAAATATTCAGCATTGTGGGGTGTAAAACAGCATCTCTCCTGATTCCCATGGCGCAAGAGGACATACCGAAGACAATCACTACACCTTCCAGATTCTTTGAGTTTTTGGATATGCGTTATGGATTAAAAAACGCCACATAAACATGGCAACATTTTAGTGACAAAAGTGATTTTTAGTCTACCATTTTGTTATGCCTACATTCAATGACCTTGTATGCTCACCTTCAGTGGAAGAGCACGAGGCTCACTTACAACAAGTCATTGACAGACTAGCTGCCCATGACATCGTCACTGATGAAGACAAATGTCAGATACAGCAAGCCTACATGACATTCATTGGCCACCACATTAAATATGTCAGGCATCTGCCTAACACTGGAGAAGACTGACCAGATACAACTCTTGACACCCCCCTCCACCTAACAAGATTTACGCATATTTTTAGGTGTCATAAATTTCGACAGGAGACGCATCCCATACGCAGCTGACACTCTTCTTCCTCTGACTGAAGTCTTGTGCAGGAAGAATGCTGTGAGAAAATGCCACCTTGATGGACACATGCTGTGCAGTCCACCTTTAATAAAATCAAGGATGACTTACTGCATGCAACTACACTGTCTCATCTCCCAATACCTATCTTACTAAAACAGTGGCTGTGATTGTCCTTGCTATCTGTACCATGTTACAACAGAAGATAGCCCTTTCCCTAGCCTCAAACCTTCAGACACACGGCATAAATGGTCAATCTTTGATCGTGAGGTACTTGCCATCTATGAGGCTGTCTGCAACTTTCAAGAAGAGATAGAGCTCAGACGTCTTACTGTTTACGTGGATCACCATCCTCTGGCTGATGCATTACACAACCCATCTGAGGATCCCTCCGCCAAGCGTTATTGATAACTGGATTTTATTTCACAGTTCACAACTGATGTGTGCTACGTCAAAGGCAGAGACAACATTGTCATGGACTATTTGTCGCGTATCACCTCTACCGCCACCTGGCTTGATTACAACCAGATCGCCAAGGCTCAAGACTCAGATCAAGACTTACAGAGTCTCCTTCATGACCTAGATACAGACCTCAGACTTGCACAACATACCTTCCCTGGCTTCCCCAAACCAATTTGGTGTGATGTGTGCTGCAACCAGATCCAACCAGTTGTCCTGAAACCTTTTTGTAAACAAATCATCAATTTCATCCAAAATATCACACACTCTGGTGTACGGTCCTCTGTATGTTTAGTGACAGAATGTTTTGTTGGGCTGCACAGGCAGAAAGCCTGCACCACATGGAACAGAACATGCATCCCATGCCAACAGAGCAAAACAGGCTGCCACACTCAGCCCTCCACCTTGACAAAATCCCCAATCCCCAAGGCGAGGTTCCACATGGACATAATAGGACCATTTCCAGTCTTGGATGAGCAGCATTACATTATATCACGGATTGATAGAGTTATGTGGTAGGTCTAGGCCACACCTACTGCTGATATATCCACTGAGACTATTGCCAAAGTTTTCAACAGGTGGATTGCAAAATTTGGCTGCCCTCTGTCAGTCGCTACCCACCAGGCAGACAATTTGAGTCCTCTTTATTCAATGAATGGTGCTATCTTTGTGGGTGCCACTGTTTCCATATCACCACGTATTGCCCGCAGTCTAATGGTTTCATTGAAAGATGGTAATATATGTAGATGCCATCTAGCCGTGCACCTTACCAACCATCTTCTACCCCTTTCACACTGTTGCTCAACCTCTCCAAATTTCTCCCTGAGGATATACCGGTGATGCTTATCAGTGAAAACCTGGTCATCTTCATGGTACAAAGACAGGAGATCTGGGAGCAGTATGATTTTTGCATCATTACCACCACACCTCACCGACCGACGTGGGTACAGTGGGACTGATGTCCTGACTCATTGCCAAGGACTCCATCATCATAACTGCACTGGTTTACAGTGTGTCTGTCCCAACTATAGAGCTACTCTGTTGATCACTCCACCCTCAACACCCTCTGCCAAGGCTGCTACAGATGAAAGCACACCGGTTTACTGGCTACATTTGCTATGTGGACGCACCTTCTGGCCTCCTACCTGCCTCAGAGACTATGAGATCCACGGCATTACTGTGGCCATTGCACCACCACAGATCAATGCCGAGACCTCACCTCCTTGCAATGCTCTCCCTTCTGCACACTACGGGAGAGGGAGGGAGACTCTGTGGCAACATAGCGACTGTACATTGCCTCTGAATGACAAAATAAACATTGCTGCCCTGTGAAACAGAGTGAACCAAAATATCTGTGACAAGTTAGCATGTCTCAAACCTTGGGTCAACTGAAGAATGGTATACAACCCGTCAGCTTTGACCAATGATATCATAGGTTATTCATGGATATTAATGTGTTTACTTTTGAGCCATAGATAACAAATCAATTGTCTGCTGTGGATAAGTGCCATAATTGTAATTTGAAAAAAAAAAGAATGTTGTTTTAAAAGACAGCACTAGACATTGCATATGATTTTTTTTGTTTTCATTGATATAAATAATTTGTTCCTTCCAATTAATTCAGTACTTAATGTCATTCTTAATGAGTTTGAGATAATTTGGAAGAATAGTTTTTCATGTAGAAGAGTTTTTAGTTTTTCATTTTCATTTGTAGGTATGGATTTTTCTGTTCCCATGAATATGGGAGACTTAAAGGAGGCTTTTGGCATAGACATGATGACAACCATTCGATTTTAGCAAAAGTCTGGTCTTCTTGCTGATTACATTTGATTTATGAGTACGGCGATCATATGTGCCTGATAAGTGTGTCTGCCCATCGACTATGGTGCTCAATTAGACAAGGAACATGGTTTGAGAAATCGAAGCTGGCCTTGAGGGATATAGTAAAAATTACATACTGTTGGTGTTTGAGTTACCCTGTGTGGTTGTGTGTGTGTGAATGTCGTGTGTGTGAGCATACCGTTTTAGACTGGTATTCATTTTGTAGGGAATTTGGGGAATATATAAAGTATAGGGGACCATTGGAGAGGGCTGGGTGTTGTAGTCAAAATCGATGTGTCTCATTTTGTCAAAACCTAGTACAACAGAGGGACCTGCATTAGGATTTTGGGTTTGGGGGGGAGGGGGGGGCTGCAATTTCAGGTCCAGAATGTGACACTGTAGTTTTTAAAGTAGTTCCTAATCAAATGAAAAAAGTTTTGATGAAATTAATTGTAGATCATGTTGCAGAGGGTTCTGTAATTATTTCCAATGGTTTTTCTTCATATAGGGATAGGGATTTTCAGTATCTTGCTGTCAATCATAATATTGAATTCAGATCATCATCACCTGGGGCTTGTACGAGTAATATAGAGGGTTACTGATCAGCCATAAAATCTGTTGTAGGGAGGGGGAAATGATGAATTTTGACACTACAGAGACATTTAGATGAACATTCACGGAGGTGTGGTGTACGCAATACATATTGCCCATTTAAGTGTTTCCTTAAACATGTTGGCCAAATGCATCGTCTAAAATTTGTTAGTGAATTTCAGACTGGGATGGGGGGTGAGGGTAACTGAAAATTAAGGAGAAGGGTGAATTTGGTTGAGATGGTTAAAATATTAATTTGGATTTTCTAAGGTTGATCCGTCATTCTACATTTTCTTAAGTTATGTAATTTTCTTCTGTGGAAATTTTTTTTCTTTTTTTTTTTTTTTTTTTTTTTTTTTTTTTTTTTTTTTTTATTTTACTTCATTTCATTGATGTGAACTTCTGGGTTTACATATTTGTATGTATGTGTGTTTTTGTGTGATGTTGTGTTTCTTGTGTATATAGGTATGTGACTTTTGTTGATGTCTTTCAAGGAGAGCTTTGATTTTTTGCAGAGGAGTTTGCATATGATAAGTTTAGTTTTTTTATTTCTATGTTGTGCTGAATTTGTCTATTTGGATGTATTTCTTTGTCCTATTTCACTGTTCTGCATTAAGTATGGGTTCATCAGCTGCCGTACAGAATATAAATTTTGCAGTTGTTGCTCTTTTTCCCTTTCCCAGTACTAGTGTCACTATGATTTTTTCAAACCTATAGTGGCACTACTAAAGGTGGAAAGACCGAAATATGTAAAATTTCTATCCCTACGTATACAGGTCAACTGAAATACGGGATGCTGGTGCTAGCTAGATGAAAAAAGTGACATATGTAGCATTGCTGTGATTTACCTATATAGGTCAACTGAAGAACAGGATACAGATGTGATGTATGTTGCTATTTTTTCTCTTTCACTGGCACTAGTATCATATTCTTCAGTTGACCTATATAGGATACTACTGCTATAGAGGTCAATTGAAGTACAGGATACACATATTATACATGTTGTTATTTCCCTTTTGCTAGTACTAGTATCCTATTCTTCAGTTGGCGTATACAGCTCAACTGAAGAATGGGATACAAACTTCACTGCTTTTGGTTTTCTTATTGCCACTAGCAAGACTATGATAACTTTCAATTGATATTATTAGTATCTAAGGCGGAAAAAATTGTATCCCATACTTCAGTTGACGTATATAGGTCTTTTCACCTTCCTTAGTAATACTATCTACAAAAGAACAGAATACTAATAGTAGTGGTGTCAGAAGAAACAACACCTGTAAAATTTGTATCCCATACTTCACCTGACCAATATAATTCAACTGAAGAATAGGATACTAATGCTAATGAAGATGAAGAAATTGACGTATCTTAAATTTGTATCCCGTACTGCAGTTACCCGGACAGATCGACTGAAGTTCGAGGTAAAACTCATATATACCTCAACTGAAATATACTATGTCACCACTACTTCTATCCCTTTTTTCTTAGTACAGAAGTATTAAGACTCAAACAAGCCATATCCTTAGCATTATGGTCAAAATGTTACTGGACATGATATACGTCTACCATTTGTTTTCTGTTCTGTACTCCTCTGTTTATGAACACTTGTCTCTGCTGTTAAATCTGTGTAATAAATCATCTCTGACAAATTCTGACATCATTGGGCAAAGCTGACGGTTTGTATCCTGTTCTTCAGCAGTCACCAAACCTCTGACTGGTGTGGACCACAGTGTAATTCTGTCCAGCAAACAAAGTAAGGATTTGTCTGTCACACTCCATGTGCCGTTTACCATGCATGCACTCCCACTGGTATCGCAACTCCTACAAGTACATTAAATCAGACGTAAATAAAATAAGTGTATTGACACTAAAGGTATCTAGAACATACTGGCAGGCATTCATATTTTATAAACAGTATTCAGAAGTGTGCCAGAACACTGTACACAGTATAGTACAATTTTATTTGTACACTGCATAGTATAGAATGTTTCAGCTCTTGAGTTCAATTTTAGACTTCCTTGCAAGGAATTCTTAGTTGAGTTTTGTAAATGCTCAGTATGTATGTCTTGTTATTAGAGGGTGCCCATAAAAACTGCAGCTTTTATGAGAGTTGCTGTTTTCCTTATGAAAATTACTTTAAAAACATGAGTATGCAAGATATGTGTTTTAATAAAAACTAATTATAGAACCTGGACCATTAATGAAATGAAGATGACAGCAAGCCAACCCTAGACAATATGGCTACAGACAAGTTCTTTTAAATATTTCTTGAATTGTGATTTCCTCAAATATTTAATTATTGTTCAGTGTTAGCAGTTGCAGCCCTACAAATGCACTCACTACTGAGAAGCAATTAAATTTCAAATGGTTTTGCTATCTATATCCGAATCCTGCTCAAGCTACTGCCGGGTCTGGGTGCTGACGAGTCCTCTCCATTTGGCTCGGTCCTCCCACCACTTTTCTTCCTCCACTTGCTGCCAGGTCACACCTCTCCTTTCAACAGATATTCTCACTCCCATTTTCCACCGTGTTCTTGGGCACCCTCTAGGTCTTTTCCCATCCATCTTTTGTTCTTCCATAATTTTGGGGAGTCTCTGTCCATGCATCCTCTTAACATGCCCATACCATCTTAATCTCTTTCTTTCAATTTCTTCTCTCATACTTTCTTGTTTGCGGTCCTTTCTAATCTCTACACTCCTTACTCTGTCCATTCTTGTTTTTCCCCTAACTGCTCTGAGAAATTTGATTTCCCCTGCTTGCAGTCTGCTCCAGTCCCTTTCTGTCATTGTCCATGTTTCTCCACCATAGGTGACAATAGGGATGTAATAATTCTTATACATGAGGAGTTTTGCTCTTTCTGAAACTTCATTATTCCAAATCAGATGTTTTATTGTTTGGTAGAAATTGCCTCCCTTCTGTAACCTCCTATTCATTTTGTTAGTTATTCTCCCATCCCTAAATATTTCACTCCCTAAATAAGTGAAACTTTCTACCACTTTGAGGGGTTCTCCATTCAAGGTAATATTTCCATTGATTCCTTTCTCTCTTCCAAATACCATTACTTCACTCTTATCTTTATTTATTTTTAATCCATACCTTTTCATTATTTCCTTCCATGCATCAAGCTGTAACTGTCTATCTACCTCTTTATCACCCCATATTACCATATCATCTGCAAAAGTCATCTTTTTGTCTTTTTCTTTTACTATATCTTTAACTGGCCTATTCATTCCCTCCATCACAACATTAAAAAGTGCAGGAGATAGAATACTTCCTTGCTTAAGTGCTTGTCTTAATTCGAAGTATTCAGAGTTCCCCAATGGTGTTCTAATTCTACAATTGTGGCCTCTGTACATTGTCTTTATAACATTAATGTATCCATCTTCTATATCTATCTTCTACAGTTCTTCCCAGAGTCTTTCCCTGTCAACTGAGTCATATGCCTCACTACTGAGAAGTAATTAAATTTCAAATGGTTTTGCTACTATGGGATTTTATAGCTAGGCCAGCAGTCTCTCACAGAGATACATTTGGAAAAAAAAGTTTCACTTGCAAGAGAATCACAGTTAACAACATCTGTCACCATTTTGTACTCTGATGAAATATTCACGAAGAAAACTGAGACTTAGTACTTAGTCTTCACGTAAGTCACAGTTGCAAGTTTGGTATATCCTTTTTGGCGTGCATCAGTGATGATAATTTCTGCATATTTATTTATCTAGCAGCTTACGATGCACATATATGGAGTAAGTCCATGTACATGTTTGCTTTGTCAGTTTTCCAATAAAATACATTACTTTTACTGATTCTAACTATAGTTTTTCTAAGATAACTAATAAATTTTAGCCACAACATTTCTGGAAGTTAACATCATAGTTACAAAATTTTAGATACTGTAAACTGACCGGATTTTAGGAGGCATACATAATCTATGTACCTAAATTACAGAACATTTAATTGCAATAATTCTGTACTATGGGTCCATCATTTTTTTATATATGGTATACTACAGTCACATAGCACATACACATTGTAGATCCCATTTTGTTTACATTTATAAATAAAATTTAACAGCAGTAATACAGTAGAAAACAAAATATTTAGATAAAACAATGCTGTTAAGAAGTTAACAAATTTTACTTTTTCATTTTCTCTACACCTGTGTAAATTTTTTTAGTGTACTATGCCTGTTTGCTTCAGTTATTTTCATTTGAAAGAAATTCTCTGATTGAATTTAAAGGGGTTTCTAATAGCAGTTCTTTGATTGACTGTTTAAACTTATCTTTCGATTTGGCATTAGTGATGTGTGGTGGTAAAGAGTTGTGCAACTTTACTGCCACGTAATTACAGCTTCTCTCATACTGAGTTGTGTTATGCTGCGGAATTCTTAATTTCTTCGTGTTTCTGGTGTGGTGATGGTGTAAATCTTCATTTTTGTTGAATTTATCTTTATGATCCCAAGCAAGGAGCAGAATTTTATGTATGGACAAGCAATAGAAGGTTAGAATCTAAAATTTTTGAAAAGAGGCTTGGAACTATCTCTTGTTCTTTTGTTTCCTATTATTCTAATTGCCCTCTTTTGTAATTTAAACATTTTAATTGCCTCAGTTGAATGGCCCCAGATTTCTATACCATAGCTCATTATAGCATTGAAGTATGAAAAATACACCATGCGCGCATCATCTTCAGTTATTAGTGGCTTAATTTGTCTCAGAGCAAAAATAGCACTGCTCAGTTTATTGCTTATATTGGAAATATGATCTTTCCATCCTAAACAACTATTCATGGTGATCCCTAAAAATTTAGCTCTTGAAAATTTGTCAGTTCACTTGTTTTTCTTTTGTTGTTCCTAAATAGGATTGCATTAGTTTTCTCATAATTGAGAATTAACCTATTCACTTCAAGCCGGTGGGTGATCATTTCAACTGTTTGATTACTTTTACTTATGGCCTCCTGTAAGCTCGGTCTCACAGTTATGGTTGTTGCATCACCTGCGGAGAGTATCAATTCACTGTCTACGTTACAAGGTAAATCATTTATGTATATAAGGAAAAGGAGGGGTCCTAGAATACTACCCTGTATCACCCCATGTTTTATATCTTGTAGTTCTGATAGCTTTTTCCCTTGATTGTGTGACACTTGCACTGCTTGTTTTCTGTTCTGCAGAAATGACTTTGATATCAAGAGCAGTCCCTCTAATTCCATAGTGGTGTAGCTTCATTATTAATATGTGGTGATTGACACGATCAAATGATTTAGATAAGCCAGAAAAAATACCAACTGGGATTTGGCCTTGATCTAGGCCTGCAGAGATTATATTAATAAGTTCAAATGCAGCTGACACTGTAGATTTTTCCTTGTGGAACCCAAACTGTCTACCATTTATGATACAGTTTTTATCTAAAAATGCCATTAACCTAACAAATATTATTCTTTCTAGGATCTTTGGCAAAATGGGAAGGAGGCTAACTGGTCTGTAATTACTGGGCACATGTGATCACCTTTTTTGAATAGTGGTAGTACTCTGGCAATCTACATTCTATCTGGGAAGATTCCTTTTTCGAGACATGAGTTGACTATGTGACAGAAGGGTTTAGTAATTTCCCTAGCAGTTAGCTTCAAAATTTCATTTGATAGGCCATTTATGTCTGTGGAAGCTTTATTTTTTAGTTTCTCTATTATTTTTCTTATCTCTTGTTCATTTACCAGATGCAGGTAACATGAGTTACTGGGTGACTTTTGTTTATTCTCAACTAGTTTTTGGGTCTGCAGAGAATCACTATTGTTACCCTGTGTAAGTTGTTGGCAGATGCTGGTAAAATATTGGTTGAAAGTGTTGCTAATGATTATTGGATCTTCTGTTATAACATTATTGATTTTTAGGCTTAAGCTTTTATTATTATTTCCTGATGACTTTCCTGTTTCTCTGTTTACTATCTTCCAAGTGCTTTTGACTTTGTTGGGAACTTGTGTAATAACATTTCCATTGTACAGTTCTTTTGCAGCTATTAAAGTTTTATACCATATCTTTTTATAGGCTCTATAATATTCAACAAAATGAATAGGCCTATCTGGAGCTTTCCAAATTGCATGAAGAAGTTTCAACTTTTTACAGGATACTAATAGACCTTTTGTTAGCCATGTCAGATTTCCCCACTTTTTCTTTATTGGTTTAGTTTTGGTTGGCAAACACTCTTCAATGATTTTTAAATAGATATCTAGGAATCTGTTATATTTATCACTAACACTATTAGATAAGCACATTTCTGGTCACTTTTCATTTTGTAGTTTTATCTTTAGATCTGTTATGTTAGAACTTCTCATATCTCTGTAAGGGATAAAGCTGAGTGAATCTAATTTCCCTACTTCTTTTAGTATTACTGTCTGCAAGCTGTGATCTGATAAATTCATGTCTTCTTACAAGGCAATTATATCTGCCAGACTGGATATTTGTAATTATGTAATCAAAGGCAGTTTGAGTGTTCATACCTATTCCCATATAGTTTTGAATTGTGTTATGTAAACCATACATTATAAGTAGGCTCTCTAGTTTAGTTTTGTATTTTGATTCAGATAGGGAGTCAATATTCAAGTCTCTGCATAAAATTAACTTGTTCTTCCAAAATTGTGATAGCAGCCTATCAACGTTTTTTATGAACACACTGAAATCACCACTGGGAGCTCTATATAAAGACATTATTACATAGGCCACATTTTGCAGTTCAATTCTTATACCACTACACTCAAAATGTTTTTCAGTTGCATACCTTTCCAATGGAATTGCAGTTACAGGGCAGGAGATGCAATCTCTAACATATATGCAGCTACCACCATTTTTTAAATTCTTTCTGCAAAAGTGTGATACTAACTTATAATTGTCCAAGTTTATACAAGTTATTTCATTGTTTTTTACCCAATGTTCAGTTACACAGAGAACAGTAGGTCTTGTACCACTGCTTTCTATAGCTACTTGTAAGTTTAAGAGTTTGTTTTTGATTGATGGAATGTTTTGATGTGTAATTATTAATGCATTGACTGAGGTATTTACTCCTCCTGTACTTAACTTTTTGTCCTTTTTCTGGCTCCCATCAGAAAAACATCACTTAAGTGAGCTGGAGTTACTGTATTTCTCTTCTGTAGATGAACTATTGTTGGCTCTTTTGACGCTGAGCATTTCACTTCTGGTGAGGCTGTAATCTTCCCTCTCGGCACTGGAACTGCTGTCTTATTCCTCTTCTGTTGCTCACCATTAGATGGTGATTTTGCTCTCTTATTTTTCTCCTGCAAAGGATTATTTTATGTTTTTGATGTCAGATTCACTTCTTAAGTGGCATTGGACTGGTTTATATTTTTTGTATTGTTTTCCATTTTCCCTTGTTTCCTCTAATGAAGAATGACTTTGTAGTTTTGATTTAGAGTCCGTTGAACTTTTCTGTGTACTTGAATTGAGAGGGTAATGCCAACGAAGAATCAGCTTTTTATCACAGCATTTTTTCTACCTTTCTGATACAATATTGGCTATTTGTTTGGCTATTGCCTGTTTCCCCAAAAAGTTAAGATGTAGGCCATGCGCAATATGAAATCTTCGACCAATATTGCTAATGTCTATAGTCACCATGTTTCTAAATGCTTACATACTCCTAACAGATGTTTATTTGCCTCTGCAATTTCTTTGTTCACACAGGACCATTTTGGTAAATCATATCTATGTGGAATATTGAATACTATCATGTTTGTGTGAGTAAGGTGGCTTAAACATCTTTTCAGACCACATATGGCCTTTTTAGTTTCATTTCTATCATTTGACCCTCCTAATAATACAATTAAATGATTTTGATTAAGACTGGTACAATTGGCAGATTGTGCTAGCTTCCCTACTTCAGAAAATGAGACATTTGCTTTAGTAATACCTCTTGATTTTAGTTGTGTTGTCTTGTTGAAAGATTTCTGCTAGTCCACAACCATGGCTGTCCGCCAATGCTATTACTGTACTTATGTTATTTATCATTTTGTCTTTATCTGTAGTCACCGTTTCGATGTTTATCGGTCCACTGCTAGTATATGCACAGGAATTGTCACAATGTTGTTTTGTTTTTGTTTCACAGTTTTTGGACTGACTAATTTCTTTTTCTCATAATAATTTATCATTTTCTTTCTTTAGAGTCAAGACTGCACTTTTCAATACCTCTATATCACCTTGTAACATCTTGAAAATTTCGCTTTTTGTTTTCACTGCTTTTTCTGGTTGGGATGTTTCAAAATGTAAACAGCCGAGACATGTGCATAAATAATCATCACTGATGTATTATAAGTTTATTTTGGTGCCCCTTTCATGTAACCAGTAATTGCACATAACACATAAGATTCCTTTCACCATCTTTTTATTACATTCTTTACACAACGAACTGTTCAGCTTTTCCGTTTTTGATGAGAGCATCGCACTATCCCTTTCCATAGGTGCCATCTTGCTCAGACATATAGTTATAAACATCAGAGTAAGCATCCACATGTGACATGTTTTTGCAATATTGATTATATGTCCATTGATGTATCAACTTTGTGGTTGTTTGTTCTTATTTTTTTGTAAAATTGAAAGTAGTGATGCCCATGTTGGAAAATTTTAAGTCTGGTACTTACCTAATTTTACAATGACCTTGCTCCCTTCTTTAGGATCTGACTGTCTTGTGTTTCTCCTGTATAAAGAAATCTGAAACTTTCAAATATCACAACAGTTCAGTGGGTGACTTTAACTTGGAATAATAAAAGATCATTCACTTAAGCTACTATATTTTTAAATACTTAAACCAATGGCTCACAATAATCATTCAACTCTCACAGTAATATAATTTCCATCTGGTCATATGAACCAGAAAATTCCAAATATTCTATGTTGTTGTTGTTGCTGTTGTTGTGGTCTTCAGTCCAGAGACTGGTTTGATGCAGCTCTCCATGCTACTCTATCATGTGCAAGCTTCTTCATCTCCCAGTACCTACTGCAACCCAAATCCTTCTGAATCCACTTAGTGTATTCATCTCTTGGTCTCCCTCTATGATTTTTACCATCCACGCTGCCCTCCAATACTAAATCGGTGATCCCTTGATGCCTCAGAACATGTCACACCAACCGATCCCTTCTTCTAGTCAAGTTGTGCCACAAATTTCTCTTCTTCCCAATACAATACTTCATACAAATATTTTCAGAAACGACTTCCTGACACTTAAATCTATAGTCGATGTTAACAAATTTCTCTTCTTCAGAAATGTTTTTCTTGCTATTGCCAGTCTACATTTTATGTACTCCCTACTTCGACCACCATCAGTTACTTTGCTCCCCAAATAGCATAACTCCTTTACTACTTCAAGCGTCTCATTTCCTGATCTAATTCGCTCAGCATCACCCCACTTAATTTGACTACATTCCATTATCTTCGTTTTGCTTTTGTTGATGTTCATGTTATATCCTCCTTTCAAGACACTGACCATTCCGTTCAACTGCTCTTCCAGGTCCTTTGCTGTCTCTGACAAAATTACTATTCTCTATGGATTTTGATACCTACTATGAATTTTTCTATTGTTTCCTTTATTGCTTGCTCAATATACAGGTTGAATAACATCATGGATAGGCTACAACCCTGTCTCACTCCCTTCCCAACCACTGCTTCCCTCTCATGTCCCTCGACTCTTATAACTGCCTTCTGGTTTCTGTACAAATTGTAAATAGCCTTTTGCTCCCCGTATTTTACCCCTGCCACCTTCAGAATTTGAAAGAGAGTATTCCAGTCAACATTATCAAAAGCTTTCTCTAAGTCTACAAATGCTAGAAACGTAGGTTTGCCTTTCCTTAATCTATCTTCTGAGGTAAGCCGTAGGGTCAGTATTGCCTCACGTGTTCCAACATTTCTATGGAATCCAAACTGATCTTCCCAAAGGTCAGCTTCTACCAGTTTTTCCATTCATCTGTAAAGACTTTGCATTAGTATTTTGCAGCCATGACTTCTTAAACTGATAGTTTGGTAATTTTCTATTGTCTACACCCAGGGCCTTGTTTCGACTCAAGTACATCACCCATATATAGACCCCCTATATACTCCTTCACCGTTTCTACTTTCCCCTCTTTGCTTAGAACTGGGTTTCCATCTGAGCTCTTCCAATATCTCCAGATTTCTTCCATGTATACAACCTTCTTTTATGATTCTTGAATCAGGTATTAGCTATGATTAAGTTATGCTCTGTGCAAAATTCTACCAGGTTGCTTCCTCTTTCATTTCTTATTCCCAATCCATATTCACCTACTACGTTTCCTTCTCTTTCTTTTCTTACTACCAAATTCCAGTCACCCATGACTATTAAATTTTCGTCTATCATCACTACCTGAATAATTTCTTTTATGTAATCATATGTTTCATCAATCTCTTCATCATCTGCAGAGCTAGTTGGCCTATAAACTTGTACTACTGTAGTAGGCATGAGCTTTGTGTCTATCTTGGCCACAATAATGCGTTCACTATGCTGTTTGTAGTAGCTTACCCCCACTCCAATTTTATTATTCACTATTAAACTTACTCCAGCATTTCCTTTATTTCATGGATGTATTTGATGATGTTTTCCTTCCCCTCTAAAACACTTTAGTTTGGGATTTGTCATGAAAAGCGTGATCCTCCCTGTCTCATAACAGCATTACTTAACATGGACTTCACTGACATGATGCCTCTCTTCCTAACTTCTGTCTCTTAAAGGACAGCAACATAACCTCTGTGTGGCACTGACCCACATGGTTTATGCTAACAGACATCGGTTTCAGTACAGAATGTATCTATTTTGCCATTTTTTTGCATTCTCTCTGAACCTTTCTTGTCAGCAGTAATTTAGTCTAGAAGTTTTTCTTTGCATTGTTAATATTTGAGCTATTCTCTTCTTAATTGTTCTGGGTTTCCACATTTTGATCATGTTTAAATTTTTTCTATGTTCTGTATTTTGATTTCTCTATTCATCAGTCTCCTTAACCTGATTTTTATTTTTGTTAATTACTTCCAGTTTCTGCACAATAATTTGCAACAGCACATGTGGATCTCCTGATACCAACAACCCATCTCCCAGCAGTTCACAGAGTATTTCACTTACATAGAAAATGATGCACATAAAGTTATTATTTTTTATAAATGAAGTGATCCACCCACTGATTTCAGAGGGTTCTTAATACATATTGGGCTCAAGTACATCATACAATGTCTTCTTAAAATGGTCTATGAAACCAGTCATCTGTGAGTGATAGGCAGTAGTCATCTTGTGGATGATATTGCATTATGAAATAACTTCTAACACCAGTCCTGACTGGAACATTTCTCTGTGAGGAGAGATAATTATTCACCATGCATCATGCTTCAAAATTGTCTTCTAAAAGAAATCTGGTCATTTTCGGCACTTCAGTTCTTGGTACATCCATGGTTACAGTGCAATGGCTTAGGTAGTTGATGTACACCACTATCTATTTATTCCCATTTGTCAAAATGGGGAACCTCCCAATAGGTCACATTCAGTCTCGTGAAATGGAGCAGCTGATGGCAGATCTATGGGGTAACTTAGTCACATGCTTCCATTGTTGGCATTTCGTACAGTGGATTACCATAATGTTTGACAGATCAATAGACACTTAGACAGTGATACCTAGGTTTAATCAGTCAAGGGTTTTCACAAATCCCAGATGACCTGATGGCGGAGCATCAGAAAAATACTTTAGTATAGCTGGTGTAGTGACTTGAGAATTTCAATGAAAATTCTAGAGACACAGCCTTCCACCATCTCGAGCACCCGATATTTTATAAGGAAGTAAGAGACTTGAAACGTATCTACTGCGCGGCCAGTTTCTTTGTACAGGTTGGAAGTCTGTAATGAGAATGCGATAAGCGGGGCAGTCAAACGACGCCAAAAAGTGTTTCCGCAAGTTACACAGACGCTTTGTGGGAGGAGACGGAGTAATTAATGCTATTCTTTGTTCTGTTAGTGAATGTGATTGTTGAAAGAAAAGAAAAATGAACATTTGATTAAAGACTTTTAACTTACTTTGTGTCTTAGGTCTGAACAAAGCAAGACGCATGGGACATCTATTAATTATTTGATTGTTAAAACCAGGCAATTTTGATTATATTTAATTGTATCTAATGGGTATCAGTGTAGTTGACTTGCAAGAGTTTGTATGCTTATATGAGACTTGTGGAAAGGAAAATACACCTGAGATGAACTGAAAGTATGAGAGTACCAAGTTACTTCAAGTGAGAGAGATAATAATTTTTTGGTTCCTCCAACCAGCATCATTTCTTCAGAGAAGAAGTTATGGAGAGTGATGCAGCTGTATATCCAGAGAAGAGGATTGGCTAGATGTTTCAAGTAAGTCAACTGTAGTAAGGGAAGTTTGAAGTTCGCAATCCAGTTTTGCACTGCCTCTCTTGTCGCTGAAACCGTTAGAGTGGCTGTGAGTGAGATGGGATGATGGGCAACCATTTCTGATCCAGTGTATCATAATTCATTGTCTACAATGATCTGTTCATTAATTGGAATTCTCATTTCACAGCTTCTTCCTTCTCTAGTGCCTCCATGATGTACAGAACCTTTGTTCAGCTGCAGTATTCATTAGTGTAGCAATGACTGGGATATCATAAATACATGTAAATTTACTCAATAGATGTCACAGAAGCCAATTGACAGTGTTATGATGTGAACATGTATTCCTGAAGTGGAATGTGCATCTTGAAAACTGTCTTGATAGATCCTGTAGTCTTGTCAGGCAACAACCTCAAGGTGACATCTCTCTCTCTCTCTCTCTCTCTCTCTCTCTACCTCTTTCTGTTTTCAGAGTAATTCTTTTTGGACTTCAGGATTGTTGTAGAGCTGTAAGCATGACAGCTTACACCGCCAAAATATGGTAATGATCTCATTCCTTTCCAGTCACTTGCTCCAGTGATATACAATAAACTGCTGCCCTAAGAGCGTCACTTCTTTCTCATAATCTGTATTGAATCATAAAGATATATCATTAGATCCAGTTGCCTTCATGCTATTGAACGGCTTTGGTTGATTTTCTATTTTGTGACCTCTTACCTATGTGGCACTATCACCAGTTCAATCCTGCCTCCTGAAATTACATATCATTTAATATTTGTGATTGCTGAAGGTTCTCAACTTGGGTATTTACAGAATACTGGAATTAGTTAGAACATTCTGTATGTGTATACCTAGGAAAACATTCCATTGAGGCATTCTGCTGTGCTCTGTGTGTATACTTGCTTGTGTATTCAATAATTGTGCTTTCACAGTGACTTGAAAGTTCTTGTTGATGACCCTACCCATGTAACTGGAACATGATTCTAGATTCTATATGACACCATTTGGACGAGGCTAAGTGATTCAGACTTCTATATTACCATGACTTCAGTAAGGATACTCAATAACTATTTCAAAATGAGTACAAGCAGTACATTCCTTCTTTGGCCTGTGGTGTAGAGGTACTAATGGATGGAAAAACAATTATTACACAAATACGCATCAGGCAGCCAACAGTATGTTAGCAGGGTGGTGGTGACCAGAATCATCTGAATCATCTGAAGGGATTCAACTGTTTAACTAAATGATAGGTGCCATTACATTACATAGCATGTCTGGCCAACATCTGCTTTTAGAGTCATTATATAGACTGAATATGATGGAGGTCATTGCATAGGATGTCTATCAAGTGTTCCTTTTGAAGGGTGTAACTATAAAAGAAGACTTCTGTTAGCACCAGAAAACTGAGGGAATGAACTTGAAAATAGCACAATGAAAGACACTTCATAGACCTCCAAATGTTGTACCAATGACATTCTTTGAAGATCATCAGAACATCACATTGCTAGTAAACCAAATAGAACATAAAGAGAAATGGTGTCTGTTAACTCAAATCAAGGTGGCTGAGAGTTTGTTGTTGTTGTTGTGATCTTCAGTCCTGAGACTGGTTTGATGCAGCTCTCCACACTACTCTATCCTGTGCAAGCTTCTTCATCTCCCAGTACCTACTGCAACCTACATCCTTCGGAATCTGCTTAGTGTATTCATCTCTTGGTCTTCCTCTACGATTTTTACCCTCCACACTGCCCTCCAATACTAAATCAGTGATCCCTTGATGCCTCAGAACATGTCCTACCAACCGATCCTTTCTTCTAGTCAAGTTGTGCCACAAACTTCTCTTCTCCCCAATCCTATTCAATACCTCCTCATTAGTTACGTGATCTACCCATGTAATCTTCAGCATTCTTCTGTAGCACCACATTTCGAAAGCTTCTATTCTCTTCTTGTCCAAACTATTTATCGCCCACGTTTCACTTCCATACATGGCTACACTCCATACAAATACTTTCAGAAATAGGGCTTCCTGACTCTTAAATCTATACTCGATGTTAACAAATTTGACACTTAAATCTATACTCGATGTTAACAAATTTCTCTTCTTCAGAAATGCTTCCCTTGCCATTGCCAGTCTACATTTTACACTTTGACCATCATCAGTTATTTTGCTCCCCATATAGCAAAAGTCCTTTACCACTTTAAGTGTCTCATTTCCTAATCTAATTCCCTCAGCATCACCTGACTTAATTCAAATACATTCAATTAGCCTCGTTTTGCTTTTGTTGATGTTCATCTTATATCCTACTTTCAAGACACTATCCATTCCATTCAACTGCTCTTCCATGGCCTCTGCTGTCTCTGACAGAATTACAATGTCATCGGCAAACCTCAAAGTTTTTATTTCTTCTCCATGGATTTTAATACCTGCTTCGAATTTTTCTTTTGTTTCCTTCATTGCTTGCTCAATATACAGATTGAATAACATTGGGGGAAGGCTACAACCCTGACTCACTCCCTTCTCAACCACTGCTTCCCTTTCATGTCCCTCGACTTTTATAACTGCCATCTGGATTCTGTACAAATTGTAAATAGCCTTTCACTTCCTGTATTTTACCTCTGCCACCTTCAGAATTTGAAAAAGAGTATTCCAGTCAACATTGTCAAAAGCTTTCTGCAAGTCTACAAATGCTAGAAACGTAGGTTTGCTTTTCCTTAATCTAGCTTCTAAGATAGGTCGTAGGGTCATTATTGACTCACGTAGTTCCAATATTTCTACAGAATCCAAACTGATCTTCCTCGAGGTCTGCTTCTACTAATTTTTCCATTCGTCTGTAAAGAATTTGCGTTAGTATTTTGCAGCTGTGACTTATTAAACTGATAGTTTGGTAATTTTCACATCTGTCAACACCTAGTTTCTTTGGGATTGGAATTATTATATTCTTCTTGAAGTTTGAGGGTATTTCGCCTGTCTCATACATCTTGCTCACCAGATGGTAGAGTTTTGTCAGGACTGGCTCTCCCAAGGCTGTCAGTAGTTCTAATGGAACGTTGTCTACTCCCAGGGCCTTGTTTCAACTCAGGTCTTTCAGTGTTCTGTCAAACTCTTCACACAGTATCATTTCTCCCATTTCATCTTCATCTACATCCTCTTCCATTTCCATAATATTGTCCTCAAGTACATCACCCTTGTATAGCCCCTCGATATAATACTTCCAACTTTCTGCTTTCCCTTCTTTGCTTAGAACTGGATTTCCATCTGAGCTCTTAATATTCATATAAGTGGTTTTCTTTTCTCCTAAGGTCTCTTTAATTTTTATGTAGGCAATATCTATCTTACCCCTAGTGAGATAGTCCACAGCTCGTGGTCGTGCAGTAGCATTCTGGCTTCCTGCGCCCGGGTTCCCAGGTCCGATTCCTGGCGGGGTCTGGGATTTTCTCTACCTCGTGATGACTGGGTGTTGTGTGATGTGCTTAGGTTAGTTAGGTTTAGGTAGTTCTAAGTTCTAGGGGCTGATGACCATAGATGTTAAGTCCTATAGTGCTCAGAGCCATTTTTTGAACCCCCTAGTGTGATAAGCCTCTACATCCCTACATTTGTCCTCTAGCCATCCCTGCTTAGCCATTTAGCACTTCCTGTCAATCTCATTTTTGAGACGTTTGTATTCCTTTTTGCCTGCTTCATTTACTGCATTTTTTATATTTCCTCCTTTCATCAATTGAATTCAATATATCTTCTCTTACCAAAGGATTTCTACTAGCCCGCATCTTTTTACCTACTTGATCCTCTGCTGCCTTCACTACTCCATCCCTCAGAGCTACCCATTCTTCTTCTACTGTGTTTCTTTCCCCCATTCCTGTCAATTGTTCCCTTATGCTCTCCCTGAAACACTGTACAAATTCTGGTTTAGTCAGTTTATCCAGGTCCCATTTCCTTAAATTCTCACCTTTTTGCAGTTTCTTCAGTTTTAATCTACAGTTCATAACACCCAATAAATTGTAGTCATTGTCCACAACTGCCACTGGAAATGTGTTACAATTTAAAACCTGGTTCCTAAATCTCTGTCTTACCATTATATAATCTTTCTGAAACCTGTAAGTATCTCCAGTCTTCTTCCATGTATACAACCTACTTTTTTTATTCTTGAACCAAGTATTAGCTATGATTAAGTTATGCTCTGTGCAAAATTCTAGCAGGCGGCTTCCTCTTTCATTTCTTACACCCGATCCATATTCACCTACTACATTTCCTTCTCTTTCTTTTCCTACTACCAAATTCCAGTCACCCATGACTATTAAATTTTCGTCTCCCTTCACTACCTGAATAATTTCTTTTATGTAATCATACATTTCATCAATCTCTTCATCATCTGCAGAGCTAGTTGGCCTATAAACTTGTACTACTGTAGTAGGCATGGGCTTTGTGTCTATCTTGGCCACAATAATGCATTCACTATGCTGTTTGTAGTAGCTTACCCCCACTCTGATTTTATTATTCATTATTAAACCTACTCCAGCATTTCCTTTATTTGATTTTGTATTTATAACCCTGTATTCACCTGACCAAAAGTCTTGTTCCTCCTGCCACCGAACTTCACTAATTCCCACTATATCTAACTTTAACCTATCCATTTCTCTTTGTAAATTTTCTAACCTACCTGCCCAATTAAGGGATCTGACATTCCACACTCTGATCCTTAGAATGTCAGTTTTCTTTCTCCTGATAACGACGTCCTCTTGAGTAGTCCTCACCCAGAGATCTGAATGGGGGACTATTTTACCTCCGGAATATTTTACCCAAGAGGACACCATCATTACATAACCATACAGTAAAGCTGCACTGAGAGTAACTGCACTGAAAGATTGAAACTAGATGTCAGTGTCATTAATTCAAGAGATGGTTCATTTATCATTGACATCAGTCTCTACATGGCAGATGACAGCAAGGGATGCAGCAGAACCACTGAACTTATACTGTAAGCGACAGACAATATCCAATGTTCTTGACCTCTCCTACTGACAATTTGAATGCCCCACAGACAAAGGAACATTGAAAAATCTAGGACAGTGCATTGTTATGTTTCCATTGAGGAAACAAGGTGCATTTATTTGTATGCTACCATAAATAATGAAGAATTGTGTTTGACAACTATTGCATCAAAGAATAGTCCAATTCTATGTACACTAGGAACTGCAGATGACTACAGCCCACATATAGGACAGAGCCGGTGTTGATATCAAAAGTTTCTCACTTAGCCGCAAAAGTCAGGAAAACTAAATGAGGTAACCATGTAGGGTGGCAAGGTTGCTACAGATGAAAATCCTCCAAGGATGACTATTGCCAATATATCAGAAAATTCTATCAACAGTGTTATCAACAACCAACGTTTCCAGACACCAGGTGACTCTGGACGCCATTTTATATGATACTGAATGCTCAGTGGCACGAGCTAAAGAAGTCTATGGCTATTGTGCTGAAAGTGACAAATGGGAAACATGTTCAACCCACAGGATTTTGTGCCATGAGAATAATTAAACTGTGGGCCCATCTGAAAAGAACATAAGTAATGGAATCTGTCACTTTACCACAATGTAGCAGTAATGTTGTTCTTGGATGGGACTTCTTGCAAAATTTACAAGCAGTCATTGACTGCGGAAGCTTGGAGTTCCAAATTAATGAAGCTACTTCTCTAAGTTTACACAACTGTTCAGAGCTATTGTGCACCATTGTACAATCACATACCACACCACCATCAATAAGACAGGTTCTAGCCAGTCTGGATATTCAGATAAAATATAATGTTCTAGTTGAATGCAGAGGAGAATGCATCCTCACAAAATAATCTATATGCCAGTGATGATCATAACCATCATTAGTGGACAAGGACAAACTGTCAATAGCAAACAAGGACAACTCTGGGTCATGAGATGCCACAAATATCTAGAACTTGTTCCTAAAGATGTGTGCATATGGATAGCCAAATCACTTCAGAAAGGTCAGATTTTAATGGTCCTCTTCCTTCTTTAAGTTCCACAGTCTATAAGTTAGATCGTATTCAAGTCCTACTCCTTTGTCCACAAGGTAAATTTAGGATCTACAGGAGGTTCAAATCTAAAGCTAGACTGAGGTCGTTAACAAGTACGAACAGTGTTGGTACTTAGCTTTTACAATGATGGCTTTGTTATTGTCTTCATAGTATATATATTGGCTTCGTCGAGTCTAGCAGTGATTCTGCTGAGAGGTTCCCACGGTTTTCTTTATGTCAGGATGAAACTAATTGGTTTTTGTGACAACATGTGGTATATTGTCTTTTAGAGAAAAAGTGTTACTTTAGTTTATGCACATCACTATTTAATGAATCTTCTCACATTTAACGACATTTCTACACAAATATAAAATGAAACTTATTGTCTTTCATCAAATTTATAATCAAGTGTCTTCTGCCATATTTATATCACAGCCTTACCCAACCTACACTAGTGACAAATAGAACCCCCAAACATCGTGTTCCAAAAATCCATCTCATACCGACGAGACCAAAGATAACAGTGTCTTTGAGTCGTTAAACTTGAAGTCAAAGACAATATTTTCACAAAATATTATATGTAAAGAAATTACATAAATAAATAATTTTACATTTCTCACAATTACCAATTTGTTTCTGAACATTAGCTTAAATAGGAATGCACAGAAAAGGCTAGCTAATGTATTCTTCATGCTGCAAGGCTACGCTAAATGGTATATACAATGTTCTCTGGAAGCTATTATATGTGGTTCAATAGTCATAAGCTGTAGGCGCAATTGCCACATAAACAAGGTTAAAGTGTACGAAGATAAATATATGGACTCTGACAGCCCTAAAATTGGATATTGGAGTATTGGTTACTTCCAAACTATTTACTGTATTGGGTATTACTATACTAGTTTAGGGTGGACTCTTAACATACAACCAGTAGTAAGCCCTGGCTTGTGTGGGGAACAGCATCAGCAGCTATTGGTCATTTTGCATCAGTTTTATGATGCAGTCACGTCTGGAAAGGAGTCAAGGCAGAGCAGAGGACCCAACATGTAACAGCATGTGAACTCTGAGGATTATTCCCCTTTAATCAGTGCTCACGTAGGGTGCTTCCAGCTGAACAACAGAAGATTCACAGGGAAATGGAGAAGATGCTGCAGCACAACATTCTGCTATCAGAGGGTACTTGGTCCTCCCTGTGATCCTCTTGCAAAAGAAAAATGGCACTTGGCATTTCTGTATCTGTTTCTCATGGGTGAACAAAATTACAAAATCGGGTGTATACACATTTCCATGAATTAATGACACCTTGGACTGCCAGAAGGGAGCAAACTATTTCTCCACTATGTACTGTTTTGTGGCAGATCAGAGTTAATGAAGCTGACAAGAAAGAGACTTCTATCAGTTCAGAATTATGCCAGGTGGTCATTTTGACATCATAAATGGATGACACACCTTTGCTACCTGGATGACATTGTCGTTTTGTCAAAGACATTTGAAGAGTACCGAAGCCACTTTATAATTGTGCTGAAGTGTGTTCATGATGCTGGTCTTAACCAAACTCCAAAGAAGTGCCCCTTTGTTAACCAAGTAATGGAAATCTTGTGGCACCTTGTCAATGGAAATAGTTCATCCTAATTCATAAAATTTAAGTGTAACAGCAGATTTTCCAAGTACTTGGCACATTTGTGGTGTGAGAGGCTTCCATGAACTGTGCTTCTATTACAGATGCTTCATAGAAGATTTCAGCTGCAGCTCATGGCCACTATAAGAATTGCTACAAGAGATGTGAAACTTTCTTGGTATGAGGACGAATAAAGTTGTTTCTGTATCCTTAAGGAGGCACTGGCACCTTCACTAGTCCTGGCAATTATTCACAAGAGACATTGATGATAGTATTGCCATTGTAATGGGGACCTAGGAAAGTACTGCAAGAAACAAGGCAGAAATATTGAAGTACACATTTTGAGATAGTTTCAAAGCAGAATACAATAATACATTTCCTCCTTTCAATCATTACATGAATGCTGAAATGACACACACTAATATAAGTGATAGAAAATAGAAACTCAACTAAAATTATTGTATAACATGAAGACTATTGGACCTGATAATATACCTGTACAATTCTATTCAGTTTTTGGGGAAGAACTTGCCCTACATCCAGCAGCAGTTTACTGTAGGTCACCAAGGTTTCCAAGTGACTGGAAAAGGGTATATACAGGTCATCTCCATTTTCAAGAAGGGTAATGAGGCAGATGCCTTCAAGTATAGGAGCATACTGCTGATGCCAGTCTTATGAGAGTATTGAACACATTTTATGTTCTTGTGTTATCACCTTTTTGAATGAAAATCTCTTCTGTAAGAATCAACATGAATTTTACAGAAAAGAAGATCTTCTAAATCTAAGCTTACTCTGCCCATCCATGAGATTGTGTCAGATAACAGCACCAACACCATATTTCTAGACTTCAAAAAAATATTTGAAACGATTCTACAATGACACTTGGTGAACAAAATACAAGCTAATGGAATATCAATCCAGCTTTGTGAGTGGATTCACAGCCTTATAGCAGATAAAATTGAACACACCCTTCTTAAGTAGCTAAAATCATTGGGTAGAAAAGTAATTTTGAGTGTAACAGGATCATTCACCTAAGAGTTGTCAGGGGTCATTTCCCTGATATTTTTCCAGGTACTTCAAATTAATTGTGTGCATTATGTAGGTGGAGTGGGAACAAATAAATGCTGCTAATCATGTGCTTAATTTGACACACAATGTCAGTAAAAAATTTCTCATTATGAATGAAATGTTTGGTACATCAGAAATTTGTGTGTCAGTTTGATGTACCATTTCTGGATTAGTCTAGTGAACCGTGAATTTACTTTCAAAACCTTCTCTTAAGAATTTGCTTTATTTACTAGCAATTCATCAATAACATTAACACATTTAATCACACTATGTGAGCGTGGAAGTAGTTGCCAGAGGGTAACTGATGAAGACAAATTTCTTTCAACAAATGGAAATTTTATTCCTAAAAGCCTCTATTATTATTATTATTATTATTATTATTATTATTGAAACAGATTTAAAATTATAATCAGAAAGCATCCTCTAAATATCAAGTTACAGTTTATTCAGAGACAGAAAGAACAAATTTTGACAGTACGAGCTTTCAGGCTGAGAACCTTGCCGCTGCCTTTTGACACAGCCATAGTCACGACCGCTCACAACAACCTCTGAAAGGCTACACTGCTGCAAATCTGCAACACACCAGATTACCTTAAACTAAAAATTTTAGCAACTCACACAAGCACATAAACTATGTACTGTAGGAGGGATGGAAATGGTACAAAATACTAACATTCAAAAAATTAACTTGCCACAGAAGGTGGAACTTGATTTTAAAAGAAAAACTCTTACGGTGGAAGGGTGGCAACTTTATATACTAAAACGACCATTTAAATAAAAACCCATGAAATGCAGTCTTACATAAAATATACAAACATTCTCTACATTACACATATACCGCCTCTCAAGATGATAGGCAAGATAAAAACATATTTCAGGAATTCGGCCGTTACACTTCAAGCTATAAATTCGTTAACACTGAATCCGACAAACATGACAGAGGTAGCTATTAACATATGGCAGACTGACAGACAGACAGACAGACAGACACTAACTGCCTAACAAATGCAGACAAGAGACAGACGAGCAAGCTGGGGATGACAGACTGACAAAGAAAACAAGTAGAATTTAACAAGTAAATGAAACAACATATTACGAATCACTTAACTTCTAATAACTACGATGTCTGGCGAAGCCCTGGTGCAGCACCACCAAAACGCTCTCCCGAACCATCTGGTGCCAGCCACCTCAACGGACGCAGGAAGGCATGCCGATCTCCCATCTCATGGCATCGCAACTTTCACCGGCCAGACCGATGTCATAGGTTGGCTCCTGTTGCTCTCATGTTGGCTGCGAAGCCACTACCCCTCGCTATACGGCACGGCCCACTGGACTGACGTGGTGACCTCACATGTGCCGACGCTTAAGATGGACAAGTCATCTTGTGTCTCAGTGCACAACTGACCAACCGATAGATGCAACCGCCAATGACCATTGCCTGAACAAACTCGAGCAGACTGGCAGCCTATCACATACTAACACTCCAGACAACAGACAGACACTGACTGCCCCACTCTCACCCGGCTGACCAACTGACCAGACTCGCCACCTAGCAAGCTCATAGCGCCCCTTAAATGCACGTGAGCAGGCTATCTTTCCTCTTTCCCACCAGACGGAGACACCAAAGCTGTGATTGCCACAGCGGCGCCACCGCAGAAACGGAGGACGACTGCTTCACACTATGCTCTGCGGTGCGCTCTTCAAAACAGCAAATTTTACCACGGTTCATCTAGTATAATATTAATGTTGAATATAAGTTTTATTAGGGATAGCAAAATACAAGAAATAACAAGTTGTCCAGCAGTGGCTGAATAATACAGCTGCTTGTGTGCCAATCCGCACCTCACTGATTGCCTAGTACTAATGCGCAGCAGTGCTACCGAGTTACTGTTGGAGTACTGGTTGTTCACTGTGTTGCTGTCTCTGTTTCCACATGTCTTCAAAACTAATATCACATTAAAATAATATCAAAACAATATATTGAATGAAGACAGAACATTGGTGTAATACAGGCTTTGTTTGGAATCTGAAACAAATGTGTGTAGGTGTAAGAGCATGCCTCCACATTGATTTGGTGGATAATGTAGGAAGCTTCATGTCTCTGTTTGTGAATAATGATGTAATGATGCTTGCCAATGGAGCTGTCATATGTAGGAAATCTGCTATGCAAGAAAACTGCAGAAAAATGTAGGAAGATGTGTAAAGGGTCAGTATCTAATGGAGAGAGTGGCAGTTGTTTCTCTCTGCAAATAAATGTAATGTACCCTACATAAAGAGACAGAAAGACCCAATAGTGTTGAGACCACTTGTAATTACCTTTAGGGTGACCAAACACTAACATATGCATGAAGCATTTCCCTGCTCATTATTGCTGTAGGTCGCCATTGCATCCCATCGTTTGTTGCAGCAAGGGAGTACAGGACCCATGTATCTTGAGGCTTCCTTCTTTCCTGTTAAAACTATTCTCATGTTTGAGTTTCAGTGGCTTTGCTGAACAAATAGTCATGTTAACTCTTCTCCAGACTAAGAACCAGAGTGTTGGGCAATGTCAGTCAAAAACCTGTTTTCCACTACAGTTAATTTTCCCATCTGGCCCAACCTGCAGTAACCTTTGCTTGATGATTCTGGTATTGATGAATTGTTGTGTTGTCATAATGGGATGGAAAACAGTTTTGTTGCTGAAGGACATCATGAGAAATATATGTATAAGGCCCTAGTGCAACCATTTCTAGTTTTGGAGATTACTTTTATCACAATAAGAATACGTGTAATGAGAGAGAAGTGGAATATTGGAAAAGAAAACAATATCTGTATTGGAATTATTCCTTTCACTTTCTTTTGAAATTTAACATTGTAGAGCAAATATCTTAGACTACCAACAGTGTGGCTATTCTTTTAAATATAATATTGGTTTTCTGTATTTTATATTTTTGTCACATGAATGGAAAAAAGTGCAGCCCAAAACACAAATAGCTTTATGTAAATGTGCAGCACATTGATCGTATGGTTTTACATTTTATTGGACATATCGTATACCTTAATTTTAATACTTGTTACAACATTTTATTTTGTGGATGTAGACAGTAATGAAAATGTGTTATTCTTGTCTACAGAGAGAAATTGGTGGTAGCTTTAGGTATTAAGACAATCTTCACCCATCTTTCAGTTGCTCTGTTGCCTTCTTCCAATGTGCATATGGTGCCTGTGTTGGTGGGAATGCAGTGTGTGATGGTACCATCCATTGTGAAGGCGATGGCTCAGATGAAGCACCTGAGCTGTGCGGAACATCTCCAGCTCCCAAGTGCACACTTCCACTGAAGCATGAAAATGGTGGCTACAAGGTCCTTGGCTGTCACTCCCAATTTTGTGATTTTCAGCCAGGAGCACAAGTACCTCCTGCCACACAGTTGCAGTTCTTCTGTGATGAAGGATATCACACAAGTGGGCCCAATGATTCCTATTGCATTGATGAGACCTTTACTCCGCCACCACCAGTTTGTGAGAAGAGTAGCGAATATTCTTCACGCAGCACATTACATTATGGTACAGCACATTACATTATGGTACTGAATAATGTATTGTGATTTAAGTTGTATAATAATTTATCTGGCATTTTAAATAATATTTACAAAATTACTATAACTTCCATTACATTTCTTAAGTATAATACAAATTTCAGATACTGTTCCAGCTCAGTGCTCTCCTCTGATACGTGATTTGCTTGATATCAAGTGCTACTCAAGCTTCGGGCAGAAGACCACATGCAACAAACCTATGTCTGTGGGCAGCAAAGCACAGCTTGCATGTAAACCACATTACATGAAGACTGAGGAGTTCAGTTATTCTGCTCTCACATGTACCACCAATGGGACATGGGATAACCAACCATTCACTTGTGTTCCAGGTCAGAATCCATTTTTCTTTGTAACCACAACAGAAATAAAAATTAATGTGAGGATCAAACATGTTACATGTAATAATGTTACAAAAGTGAAGGACTATACAGAGTCAATAATATTTCCAGATGAATGATTTCATGCACTGTCAATAAGTAATTTCAAAAAGCTTTAATATCTGATCAATTTTTTCCCTGATTTCATTTAACTGTGGCTAGAAAGCAAGATTATGTCTCTACTGTCATTTTCCCCCATTTTTTTGTTGCTTCGTTCCAGTTACAGCTTTCTTCAACCTCTACGTCACCTGTTTCCTCATATGTTAGTATTCATATTCTTATCATTCTTCCACGTGGACTAGTATACTAAATTTCTTTTCATGTTTCCAAGCTACAAGCTACCATGAGCTACTCAAACAGAGATAGAGAGGGAGAGAGGGAGAGCAATTCAATAAGTTTTCTTAGTTGTATAGCCTTTTGCAGAGCTTGAATTCCTTCAGCAAGTTACACTGTCTTATCAAAAATATGTGTACACCCACTCCACCCTTCACTTTGATGGTGGCTTGAAATCTGCTGCAGACACTTTCAGTGAGGTGTCCAAATTTCTGTGGAAGAATGGCAGCGCCACAACCAGAGAAAGCAGTGACAGGCCATTGGGATCTGGAGAAAAACTGACATTCTAACTCATACCAAAGGTGTTCCATTGGTTTTAGGTTGGGACCTGGGGCAGGCCAATCCATTTCAGCAATGTTTTTGTCCACAAACCATTGTCTCACAGATGTGCTCTGACAGGGTGCATTTTCATGCAGATACAATCAATCATCATTTCCAAATTGTTTCTTTACAGTGCAAAGTTCACAGTGATGTAAAATGTGGTCTTTCACTTCCGCAATTAGCATTTTGTTAAGTGCTGTAAGGGAATTACTCCACAAATATGAAAAATACTCCCTTACCATAACACCACCAACTCTGTACTTCACTTTTGGCACTACACGTGGTGGTTAGTAAATTCTCCAGATATTCTCCAAACCCAAATCATTCCATCAGATTGCCACAAGACATAGTTGATTCTACACTCCAAATCATTCATTTCCAGCAGTCATCCATGTCCAGTGATACTGCTGTTTACAGTACCTCAAGTGTCATATAACACTGACTACAGAAATGTGTGGCTTATGAGGAACTGCTCAACCATTGAATCCATCTATTTTTAACTCTTTAAACACTGTCAGTGTGCTAGCTGGGCTGTTGTTTGCACTTTGAAACTCACTAGTATTTCTTGCCACTGATTATATGTAATTTTTTACAACCACATCCTCGTTGCTCGATGTCCCTATATATGAGGTTTGCCGGTCTTGAAATATCTGTGGTTGTTCATTTCCATTTCAAGTTAACAATCAAATCACTAACAGTCAACTCGGATAGTTTTAGAAGGATTGGAATCCTCCTGTTGGATTTGTTTCTCAGGTGACATCCAGCGACTAGTCCATGTTTGAAGTCAATGAGCTTTGCTTAACAATCCATTCTGATGTTACTGCTCCTCTAATGACAACACAGTACTACTCCCCCCTCCCACTGCCCCAGCCTTCCCTTATACTGACGGGTCTGCCTCTGATGATATCTGGTGGTCATTTTCACATGATACAGGAGTGTACAGATATTTTTGACCTTACAGGTTTTCTGAACCATCCTTCCACACAACAATTTCATATAATAATAGGGCCTCAAACAACCTTATCCATCCTACACTAGTTTGCTAGTTCCAAAGGAGAGTACACATTGTGATGATATAGTTCATATAACGCCCCTGAACTCTGTTATGCATCTCTAGCTTCCAAGTGGACACTTGCACTGAAGTATAAATATGATGGCTACAGAGTACTTGATGGTGACTTTGGAGCATGTAGTCTCAGCATAAAAGCATAAATACCTTTTGGCACATATCTGGAGCTATCTGTGGTGAAGAGACAGTAATGAGACAATGGATCATGTGGCCAGTACCGAACCTACGCAGATGAAGAGTCACAACAGCTCCAATGAATCTCTGATTGCATCTAAATATCATTTTGAAATATTCATAGTCATTTCCCTTGACAGATATGGGACTTCAAAGGATGTCCTTGTTTTACTTAGCCATTGTTAGTCATTCTTTCTTATTCCATCCCAGTCGTATTGCAGTCTTCCTGAAAGTTTACAAATATGATGGTGAATCAAAAAGAAGTGGGGTTTTTGTTCCTGAGCATCAGCAGTTGGTAGGACCGGGCCTGCACTTCTAGTATTGTTGGGTGGGGCCATTAGGAGTGGGGAGAGTCAGCTGATACATACTTCTAACAGCTTCGACAGTAACGCTCATGATGTCGGAGCACTAGTTGCACCCCTTCACTGTGAAATCAATGATTTTAAAATTTCCTGCTCCTCAAGGAGTTCACATGGTGGAAACTTTGCAGAGAATGACTGCACAATTTGGGGATCAAACATTGTCAAGGACACATTTGTTTGCCTGGCATAAAGAGTTCAAGGAAGAGTGAGAACATGTGGAAAATCAGCAGTACATCACCATCCTTGGATTAGGTTAGATTAGACTAGATGTTCTTTCATTCCAATTGATCTGTACTGAGGAGGTCCTCCAGGATGTAGAACATGTCAGGAAAACAATAATACATGACAAATATTCACCACTAAAACAAATAAGCTAATGTACACCTCCCAAAGGGCCCAAGTGGAATGATTGTGCTTTCCTTTTCTTTTTATTACTTTTTTTTTTTTTTTTTTAAATGAACACTATATGAAAGGATCATTTACAATACTCATTTACTAAGACCCTGTTAATGCACTGAATTTAAAATTAAAAAAAAAGTTTTCTTTATTTATAAGGTAATAAACATATAATAGAACTATTACAATACTTATTTATAATGAACACATTACTGCACTGAAATGGTGCAGAAGTTAGATTGTAATATATATTCCCCTTAGGGGGAAAAAAGGACAGATATACACTCGCACACACACACACACATATCCATCCACACATACAGACACAAGCAGACATATTTTGTGTGTATGTTTGTGTTTGTTTGTGTGTCTATCGACCTGCCAGCACTTTTGTTTGGTAAGTCACCTCATCTTTGTTTTGATGATGTGACTTACCAAATGAAAGTGCTGGCAGGTCGACAGACACACAAACAAACACAAACATACACGCAAAATTCAAGCTTTTGCAACAAACTGTTGCCTCATCAGGAAAGAGGGAAGGAGAGGGAAAGATGAAAGGATGTGGGTTTTAAGGGAGAGGGTAAGGAGTCATTCCAATCCCGGGAGCGGAAAGACTTACCTTAGGGGGGAAAAAAGGAAAAAAGGACGGGTATACACTCGTACACACACACATATCCATCCACACATATACAGACACAAGCAGACGTATTTAAAGACAAACCCAATCATCCTGGCTGTTCCATTGTATCTGGTTACCAAGCCCCCACAGAACGTATCTCTGCCTACGTAGATCAACACCTTCAACCCATTACGTGCAGTCTCCCATCCTTCATCAGAGACACCAACCACTTTCTCAAATGCCTGGAGTCCTTACCCAATCCGTTACCCCCAGAAACCATCCTTGTAACCATTGATGCCACTTCCTTATACACAAATATCCCGCACGTCCAGGGCCTCGCTGCGATGGAGCACTTCCTTTCACGCCGATCACCTGCCACCCTACCTAAAACCTCTTTCCTCATTACCTTAGCCAGCTTCATCCTGACCCACAACTTCTTCACTTTTGAAGGCCAGACATACCAACAATTAAAGGGAACAGCCATGGGTACCAGGATGGCCCCGTCGTACACCAACCTATTCATGGGTCGCTTAGAGGAAGCCTTCTTGGTTACCCAGGCCTGCCAACCCAAAGTTTGGTACAGATTTATTGATGACATCTTCATGATCTGGACTCACAGTGAAGAAGAACTCCAGAATTTCCTCTCCACCCTCAACTCCTTTGGTTCCATCAGATTCACCTGGTCCTACTCCAAATCCCATGCCACTTTCCTTGATGTTGACCTCCACCTGTCCAATGTCCAACTTCACACGACCATCCACATCAAACCCACCAACAAGCAACAGTACCTCCATTACGACAGCTGCCACCCATTCCACATCAAACAGTCCCTTCCCTACAGCCTAGGTCTTCGTGGCAAACGAATCTGCTCCAGTCCGGAATCCCTGAAGCATTACACCAACAGCCTGACAACAGCTTTCGCATCCCGCAACTACCCTCCCGACCTGGTACAGAAGCAAATAACCAGAGCCACTTCCTCATCCTCTCAAACCCAGAACCTCCCACAGAAGAACCACAAAAGTGCCCCACTTGTGACAGGATACTTTCCGGGACTGGATCAGATTCTGAATGTGGCTCTCCAGCAGGGATACGACTTCCTCAAATCCTGCCCTGAAATGAGATCCATCCTTCATGAAATCCTCCCCACTCCACCAAGAGTGTCTTTCCGCCGTCCACCGAACCTTCGTAACCTCTTACACCATCCCTATGAAATCCCCAAACCACCTTCCCTACCCCCTGGCTCCTACCCTTGTAACCGCCCCCGGTGTAAAACCTGTCCCATGCACCCTCCCACCACCACCTACTCCAGTCCTGTAACCCGGAGGGTGTACACGATCAAAGGCAGAGCCACGTGTGAAAGCACCCACGTGATCTACCAACTGACCTGCCTACACTGTGACGCATTCTATGTGGGAATGACCAGCAACAAACTGTCCATTCGCATGAATGGACACAGGAAGACAGTGTTTGTTGGTAATGAGGATCACCCTGTGGCTAAACATGCCTTGGTGCACGGCCAGCACATCTTGGCACAGTGTTACACCGTCCGGGTTATCTGAATACTTCCCACTAACACCAACCTATCCGAAGTCCGGAGATGGGAACTTGCTCTTCAATATATCCTCTCTTCCGGTTATCCACCAGGCCTCAATCTCCGCTAATTTCAAGTTGCCGCCACTCGTACCTCACCTGTCATTCAACAACATCTTTCCCTCTGCACTTCTGCCTCGACTGACATCTCTGCCCAAACTCTTTGTCTTTAAATACGTCTGCTTGTGTCTGTATATGTGTGGATGGATATGTGTGTGTGTGCGAGTGTATACCCATCCTTTTTTCCTTTTTTCCTCCCTAAGGTAAGTCTTTCCGCTCCCGGGATTGGAATGACTCCTTACCCTCTCCCTTAAAACCCACATCCTTTCGTCTTTCCCTCTCCTTCCCTCTTTCCTGATGAGGCAACAGTTTGTTGCGAAAGCTTGAATTTTGCGTGTATGTTTGTGTGTCTGTCGACCTGCCAGCACTTTCATTTGGTAAGTCACATCATCTTTGTTTTTAGATATATATTTCCTATGTGGAATGTTTCCCTCTATTATATATATATATATATATATATATATATATATATATATATATATATATATATATATATATATATATTAAAAAATCAGATGGTTCTACTGAGAAATTCATCAGTGGAGTAGAAGGAGTA
The DNA here is from genome assembly GCF_021461395.2 of Schistocerca americana. Classification (NCBI taxonomy): domain Eukaryota; kingdom Metazoa; phylum Arthropoda; class Insecta; order Orthoptera; family Acrididae; genus Schistocerca; species Schistocerca americana. Next base: position 63,714,436 of record NC_060125.1, read on the forward strand.
GGCCACCAATAAATCCTTTAGGCTTCCCTTAAACTGAATTTCTTTGGTTGTTAGGCTTTTTATGGCTGCTGGCAAGTTATTGAAAATGTGTGTTCCTGAATAATGCACACCTTTTTGTACAAGAGTAAGTGACTTTAAATCCTTGTGAAGATTATTCTTATTTCTAGTATTGATTCCATGAACTGAGCTGTTGATTTGAAAAAGTGAGATATTTTTAATGACAAATTTCATTAAGGAGTAAATATATTGGGAAGCAGTAGTTAGTATCCCTAGTTCCCTAAACAGGCCTCTGCAGGATGTTCTTGAGCTCACATTACACGTAACTCTTATTGCACATTCTTTTACCCAGAAAACTTTAGCTTGGCTTGATGAATTACCCCAAAAAATTGTCCCATATGACATTATGGAATGAAAGTAAGCATAGTATGCCAGCTTTTTCATTTTTATATCCCCTAAGTGTGACAGAATTCACATTGCAAATAGAAATACTTCAGCAGTTCTGTGGTGTGCTCCCCTCAGTTGAATTTATTATCAAGCTGTAATGCGAAGAATTTAACACTGTCCACTTCTTCTGTATGCTTGTCATCATATATTAGTCATATACTTATGGGACACCCCTTACAAGTTCTGAACTGCATGTAGTGTGTTTTTTCAAAGTTTAGTGACAAAGAATTGTCTAGGAACCAGTGTTTAATGTCCACAAATATTTTTTTAGCCCATATTTCTAAGATTACACTTGAGTTGCTATTTATTGCAATGTTTGTATCATTGGCAAACAAAACAAACATGGCATCTGGTAATGTAACTGATGAAAGGTCATTGATATATGCAAGAAAAGTAAGGGCCCTAAGATTGAACCTTGTGGGACCCCATATATAATTAGTTCCCAGTTGGATGATGCCTGATAGCTTAATACACCAACCATTTTGCAGCATTTCCTGTTACACTATAATATTCTAAATTACTTAAAAGGATATTGTGATTTACACTCAAATGCCTTTGATCACAAAATATACTGGTTGCCTGGAATTTTTTTGTCTAATGAATTAAGTACACTTTCACTGTAAGTGTAGATAGCCTTCTCAATATCAGAACCCTTTAGAAATCCGAACTGTGGCTTTGACTGTATGTTATTTGTAATAAGATGGTTATTTCTAAAATTTTTGAGAATGCTGGCAAAAGTGAAATTGGACAGAAATTTGACACTATTTCTTTATCTCCCTTCTTAAACAGTGGTTTAACTTCAGCATATTTCAAGCATTCAGGAAATATTCCACTGATATACGACTGGTTACACAGGTAGCTTAATATGTAACTTAACTCAGAATTACATTCTTTAATTAACTTTGTTGATATTTCATCATACCCACTAGACATTTTTGTTTTTAAAGATTTTATGATGGACATTACTTCCGAAACTTCCTGGCAGATTAAAACTCTGTGCCAGACCATTCTTCATTCTTCATCATGCACTTGATCATGTCCTAATTACTCGGGTATAGCACTTGCCCGCGAAAGGCAAAGGCCCCAAGTTCGAGTCTCGGTCCGGCACACAGTTTTAATCTGCCAGGAAGTTTCATATCAGTACACACCCCACTGCAGAGTGAAAATCTCATTCTGGTGACATTACTTGTGCTGGGGTAGTGAGGGTCAAATTCATATTATGGAAGTTACTTGAAATGTCTGGTCTGAGGTATCCCATGTCAGCATCTGCAGAACCTAACTACCCCATCTTTTTTAGTAACAGTTATAAAATGCTTGTTAAAAAGTTCTGCAACACTACACACATCTGTCACCAATGTATCATTTACTCTTAATGCTATTTGCCCTATTCATGTCTGGTTCTACTAGTCTCCTTCTTCACTGTATCCCATATTGTCTTTATTTTGTTATCTGATATGACTGTCTTTTCCTTGTAATATATTTGCTTTGATGTCCATATTACAGTTTTTAATATTTTGCAGTATTTCTTGTAAACTGCTATAGCATCAACATCAGAACTATTTCAGATTGACAGATACAGTTTTATTTTTGTTTTACAAGATACCTCTATTCCTTGAGTAATCATTGGCTTCTTTGTAGACTTTGGTTTAACCTTGGTTAATTTTGGAGGAAAACAGTGTTCATATAAGGTAAGCACTTTATTAGCAGTCCTCATTCATGCCATGAGGACTGTAATCATCACTCCAGTGAATGTCTCTGAGGAGTGTCCTAAAGTAATCAATTTTGGGCTTATTGATTACCCTCTTGAGTTCTAATTTAACAGATTTTACGTCCTGTTCAGTATTAACATTTAACAGAAGGAACTGCATGTCATGGTCTATTTTGTTCATTGGACTTTACTGTAAAGATATTATCAATGGCTGTTTGTGAGCAACTGGCTACCCTTGTTGGGAACTTTACAGTGGGAATCAAGTTGAATAATAGTGTTACTAACTCAAATAAGTTCTTATTGGGAGAGTCTTTAAAGAAATCTATGTTGAAGTCACCAGTAACCACTATTTCTTTGTTTTTGTTTGTTAAATAGGCCAGTACAGCTCCAAGGTGGTTTATGAACAGATTAAAGTTACCTACAGGTGCTCAATATATACTTAATATTATGAAGGATTTTTTATGAAATTCTACTTCTGTTGCACATGCTTCCATATGCTGCTCTAGGCAAAATTTATGAATGCCTAGGTTATTTAGTTTATGACAATTCCTGATGAATGTGGCAACTCCTCCTTTCTCCATTTCTGCTCTATAAAAATGAGATGCTAACCTAAATCCTGTAACACTAAAAAGAGTCACATGATGTTCAGAGAGGCAGGTTATGTCAGCTGGGTTTGAGGACTCTAATTCATCTATGCAGATACTTGATTGATTAATTTTATTTCTCAGTCCTCAAATATTTTGATGCAATAAAGACAGCTGAGATTTCACACCGACTGAGTTAAAATTAGGTAGAGTTGAAATTTCTGCTGATTGTTGAAAATTCTTAACCAACAGCTGTTTATGCTGATGAGCAATAAGCTAGAATTATGTTTTTTGGCTTCTTCCTCAAACTGAAGGATTGTCTCAATCCTAACCTCTCTTAAAACTTGGTTTCTTTCTGTCCTCCTTACCAAAAAAGTGTCTTTTCTGAACCCTATAACCACTGTATTTTATCACTCATGACAGTGCCTCTCCCCTTTAACTTTCCTGCTATTTTCTCAGCCAGTTTACCCTTTCCTTTCTTGTTGAGGTGAAGGCCATGCCTAATATAATCCCATCTATTGAGAGAATCAACAGGAACCACAACAATGTGTGACACTGCACCCAACATAAGCAGCCGTTCCAACTCCAAATTAACTCTCCTGACAGAACAGATACAAGCTCAACACTAGTATTCTTCAATGTTGATGCAATCTTTGCCACGTCACACTCTATACTGTACCCAAGATCTCTGTCCTGGCCCATCCACTATAACCACAGTGTCTTCCTTACTGAAATCTTTGCAAAGTGATCCTAAATCCTCTTTCACATGCTCCAGACCAGCACGAGGTTTAAAAAATTGGTGACCTGATATTCTGATCCTAGTTCATCATGCAAAAGTTGGCCAGCACCTCTTGCATGGGAACTACCTAACAACAACACTTTCTTTCTCTTTACTGATTTCTCTACATTCTTACTTTTCAATTTGCTGCTGAAAGTTTGTTGTGCTCTGTCTACACCTGCTACTGCTTGAGGCTCACCAGCATCTAACTGAAGCAACAGGTCAAATCTATTTTCCACATTCACAACAAGGCTGTCAGACAAAGTTCTAGGCCTGTTCCTCCTGTTGCCTGTTGCTACATGCCACTTCTTTACCCTTCTCTATCCTGAACCTGTCAAGATATCCCCTGGCCTTGTCTAACTCCTACAAAACCACTGATGAGTCTCATTTAGTTCCCCTACTCCCATGCCGCTACAGTCACCCACATGGAATAAACTACAGCATCCATCACACCAAAGCCCCAACCTAACAATTCTATGGCAAGTCAAGCACTTTTCACTCATGATAAATGAACAGTGTATTAAGAATAAGTCAGATAAACACGAAAATATGGTTCCACAAATTTGGTCAATATGCAACTGTGTGTAAACAAAAACAACAGTGCAAATTTTCTGAAACAATTTGAACCTTATGCTACTTTCCAGAAATGTGAGTTAAATAATGAAGAGGTATGCTACAGTTAAATTACTGGAAAGAGCAAAGAACAATTGAACAAAATTCTATAGATTTGCTGCAACAAAAACAGAAAATACGACTATAACCCAACCGTACTACCTTTTAATGTTTTCTGCTATATTACATAAAGAAAAATAAAACCTTTATGCTTAAAAAGCACACTAATACACCTATTTACCATGCAATCAGAACCAAAGTAAATGTCATTATAATCTAAAATGACTTATCTTTACGAGAAGACCAAAACTCGCGCTAGTCGCCTGACTGAAAGCTGTCATGGCACAAATGCAATTAAAAGTGATAATAAGTGTTAAGTATGTGCTAAGAAGGTGATAAAAGGAGCTCAGTGCACAGAATGCTGATGCTGGTTGGATGAGGAATTCTTGAAAGTTTACAGATTAATGTTACAAATGAAAAAATTCATGTGATTTGATACATTCTTGAAGGCAATCAACAGGCAAGAGTATCAGAAATTCAGAACAGGTTGGAAGAAACTGTGGGATCAGTCAAGTGATCAGGACACATGACAAGTGTTTTCCAGGAGGGTCCCTTACCTTTTGACCAAAAATTAGAAGTTGAGATGTTTGGAGGTCTGTCAGAGGCTTACAGCAATGTTTGCAAAGAAAATAATTCGTTTTTGAGTCATATTGCCACCTGCAACAAAATGTGGGTCACCACTACACTCCCAAATCCAAACAAGACAGTAAGATGTGGTGGAGGAAAGGGGAGGCAACCCCAGTGAAAAGCAAGACTCGACTGTCAGCCGGCAAGTATTGGCCAGAACAAGGGTTACGAGACTAGTGAGCGACTGCAGACATACATTGCCCGGTTCATTTGCTGTTTTCTCTGAATTCAAATAACATAACAAAAGCTACCTTCTTTATGACACAACTGCTTTAATGTTTATAAAGCAAAGTTTAAGTGGTTTTTTTCTTTCTTTTTATGAGGGTCATCCACAAAGTAAGTTCCGTTTCTATTTCTATCTGCGGCAGCACTACGATCGCAGTTCCGAGCATGCACGGCATTTACTCTGACTCAAGGAGAAGACATGTACACCATTTTCAGATTGCTGCTGCTGCCATGTGCTTTGTAGTACTTCTTTATAATATCAGCCATAATTGAAAATGCTGCCACATGTGAAATTAGATCTGTGATTTGTTTTCAAAATGGAAAGAAAGTTAAACCAAAGGAAATTCGTTGGCAAATCTGTGAGGTTTACAGACAAAATGCTATGTGTGATTCAATGGTTAGAAGGTGGGTCAGACTGTTCAATGAAGGACGTGATCAAGTGCATGATGAAGAATGAAGTGGACGCCCGTCTGTGGTTACTGATGAAGATTAAGCACAACCGTAAGTTTACACTTAGTGCCCTTGCTATAGAAGTTCCACAATCTCATGATCATTAATTCATGATGAGCTGAAAGAACATGTTACCACATGGCTGAATACACAGGCGGCAACCTTCTATGAAGAAGGCATACAAAAACCTGTGCCACGCTATGACAAGTGCCTACAAAATTTCGGAAGCTATGTAGAAAAGTAGTTTAACTGTTGCTGATTTTTGTACAATAAATATTTTTTCTGTATCTGTACATGCTTGTTTTATATAACCAAACAGAACTTACTTTGTGGACATACCTCATAATTTGTTTTACTGATTCCATTTCACTTACTTTGTTTCAACAGTCAGTGAATGGGTAATCCTCTTCTGTCTCAGTTGTACATTCATCATCTATTGTGAAAAACAGTCTCTTCCTCACTTACTATTGAGCTAGGTTGTACATGGTATTTTTTATTACATCACTTATGAGAAAAGTAATAGAGCAAACACAAATGTTTGTAGATAAGGAGCAAGATGGAAAGGAAGAAAAAGCACAGAAGCAAGTAGACACTGATAAATATGCTAGAGGTCAACTGCAAAGACTAGAACAAAAGGAGAAAAAGTCACCAGTAGAACAGACAAGAAGGGGACACTGAAAATCTCAAGAGAGGAGCCAGACAAAAGAAAGGGAAGAGGAGAGAGGTTCTGAGGGAAAGAAGAAATTCCAATTAATCTAGGGTTTGTGTCAGATGAACAAGAAATGTTTTGTGACTAGAGTATGTTTGTGCAATGAGCTCAGATGTAGGAGGTATACAGAACAGAAGTGACACCAAGTGATTTAATCTTCTGGTCTTGTTTTGTAGAGAAATCTCTTTGCTAACTCTGTATCAGAATTGAGAGGACAAAAGCCAGAGGGATGTAAGGAAGGAAGGGGATGAGAAAAATACAGAATAGGCTGCAGTTATTTACATCCTATTCTTGAAAATAGCCACTTCTGCAAAATAATGTCTGTCTGTGTGCATAATATGAAAGCACATATCCTTTGATAAATTGCTTATATACATAAATGAACCAGATGTAGCCCTAAAAGTTGATTTTTTTGTAACCAGTCTTTGGCTGCCTACCACTTTTTCATCTAGTTAAATGATTCTGCTCATATTCTTTCCATTTGTAATAAAACTAATCACTACAGTACAGTACTGAAATAAATAATGTATTGAACTAAAGTAAAATGAAATTGCTTTCATGGCTGTTCGTATTATAAGAACCACAAGTATTAATTTAATATCAACAAATCTTGTTTGAATGAATATGATTAGGCTTTAAAATAACTTCTGCCAAGTAAACTAAACAGTAGTTATGTGTTATGGCATTCTCAATATAACCACTCTGTATATTTCTATGATGGCCACTTAATGAATTTTACCGAGCGAGGTGACGCAGTTGCTAGCACTCTGGACTTGCATTTGGGAGGATGAGGGTTCAAACCCACATACAGCTATCCAGATTTAGGTTTTCCATGATTTCCCTAAATCACTTAAGGCAAATGCTGGGATACTTTCTTTGAAAGGGCACAGCCACTTTCCTTCTCCATCCTTCCCTAATCCATGTTTGTGTTCCATATCTAATGACCTTGATGTGAATGGGATGTTAAACACTGATCTCCTCTTCCTCCTTAGTGAATTTTATTGTAAATCAATAGTTATAGAAAGAAACTTGATATTTAATTTGTATCAACATCCATTCTTAATACTAGATATGAAAAGTTGATGGCTCTTTCGAAATCCATTGGTTCTTTTGCTGTTCCCAGCTGTTCTTTTTAAAATACCCTTTATTTTTACAAATTATTATTCTTTAATTTCAAATGGGCAGTATCTTGAAAGGAAAATATAAGATGAACATCAACAAAAGCAAAATGAGGATAATGGAATGTAGTCGAATTAAGTCGGGTGATGCTGAGGGAATTAGATTAGGAAATGAGACACTTAAACTAGTAAATGAGTTTTGCTATTTGGAGAGCAAAATAACTAATGATGGTCAAAGTAGAGAGGATATAAAATGTAGACTGGCAATGGGAAGGAAAGTGTTTCTGAAGAAGAGAAGTTTGTTAACATAGAGTGTAGATTTAAGTGTCAGGAAGTCGTATCTGAAAGTATTTGTATGGAATGTAGCCATGTATGGAAGTGAAACATGGACGATAAATAGTTTGGACAAGAAGAGAATAGAAGCTCTCAAAATCTGGTGCTACAGAAGAATGCTGAAGATTCGATGGGTAGATCACATAACTAAAGAGGACATTTTGAGTGGAAATGGGGAGAAGAGAAATTTATGGCACAACTTGACTAGAGGAAGGGATCGGTTGGTAGCACACGTTCTGAGGCATCAAGCAATCATCAATTTAGTATTGGAGGGCAGTGTGGAGGGTAAAAATCGTTGAGGGAGACCAAGAGATGAATACACTAAGGAGATTCAGAAGGATGTGGGTTGCAGTAGTTACTTAGAGATGAAGAAGCTTGCACAGGATAAAGTAGCATGAAGAGCTGTATCAAACCAGTTTCTGGACTGAAGACCACAAGAACAGGAACAATTTCAAATGCTCTACTTCTATACTCATATAATCTCTAGGTGAGTCATTAAGTATTCATAATAGCTACCTCAAAATATATGTGATATTTTTTCTGTTAGTGATGTCTAATCTGCACATTGAATTAATATTTTCATTCAACTGTTTGTAATAAACTTTATAGTATCTTGTTTACTTACATTCCATCTTTAAATTCTTCCCACAGGATTCTGTTCTAACCCAAGAACACTGTAATTTATTCCTTGAACAGTAAACATACACATAGAAAACAAGATACAATACAATTAGCAATACACAAGTGCCTGGCAGAGCCTTGCACTCCAGCCTACATAGACATAAGTTCTAACAGGGGGCACAGTCAGCAGGCATCTCTTGCATTGCTGGCATATTATCCGGCCAGGTGGCCACTAGTGGCTTAATCAAGCACAAACTTCATGTGCAACTACAAAGTGTCACCCACACAAAATTGATAGTTAAAGCTCTCCTCTTCCTTTGTAAAGAAGTGAGCACTGTTCTCATGTCCCTTTCTTCTGTGGCCAAAGTAGGTTATTGAGTCATGTGATGCACTGCCACCGTTTCATATCATCGTAAGTGACGTGAGCGCTGACGGGTGCGGCAGCAACCCTCCTCTGACAGGCCACATGATAGTATAGGCGATACTGGCATGGCTTCCATTTCCATGTCTTGAGGTCAAACTCAGGGAAGGAGGTGGTGGCAGAATAGACAGCACTGGCTGTGATGGAGGCCCTGCGACAGAGGTGTCAGCTGCGACAGTAGAGGAGCTGGGACTGGTGTCCCACTGTGGCCTCTGATAGCTGAAGGGGCCACCCACAGCAGAGGAGATAGTTGTGAAATTGGCAGCGGTGGTGGCGGACTAGGTGGGGGCACTGGCTGCAATGTAGGAGGAGGTCAGGGAGGCAGAGGAAGTGAGGCAGCAGAGGTACAGCTGGGGCACAGCTGTCCACTTGAGGTCATAGCTGGTCAACTTATCACGATGCCCTCTCCTCAGCCATGTAGACGATGCAGAGCTGTCAGCCACGGGTACACTTGATTACCGCTGGCACCCATTTTCGCTGGTGACCAAACCCATGAGCGCAAGCAGCTATGCGAGGCCAAAAGCTTTGCTGTGCCGGTGCTGGCAGATGGCCTGGAATCAGCCAAAGCAGATGTAGCAGAATCCCTGGCTGATGGCCATACAACACATCGCCAGACACTTATCACCAATAGTGGTGATCCTATAAGAACTGAGAGACTGATCCAGAGCTACTTCTAGTGACAAATCTGAAATGTATTTTTCACCTGAGTCTTAAATGTTCATACTAGTTGTTCTGCTTTCCCATTCGACTGAGGGTGGAGTTATATGGTGAACACTACTTTCTTTACAAAACTCTTCAAAATCCTGAAATATGAACTAGGGGTTATTGCCTGTGAGTAACGTATATGGGAGACTTTTCATTGCACAGATTTTTGCCACCAGAGAAGTAGACAGACAACACATGACATATGGAAACTTAGAATAAATGTCAAATACAACAAGCTAGTAGAAATTCAAAAAAGGTTCCACAAAATCCACATGAATTCGTTCCCAAGGCTGCAGTCGATATGACCATGGTGACAAAGAAGCACAGGGAGCTGCCTGATGGGTGACACAGTATGGACACACTTCAAAAACTCATGCTGTATCTCCATCAATGACTGGCCAAAAAATATGTCTGCATGCTAACAGTTTTGTACATGACGCATCCCAGTAACCCATCCAACACTCAAGGGCAGACAAGCTGACAACCTGGGGAGCAGTGTCCTCTGCAGCTAAAAGCAGCATTTGTCTCAAAGAGAAAGCCAATTTTGTAATGAAAAAGAATCTCTCAAAGGATCAGAAGCACAACTTGGAGGTTTGTCCGGCCAGCCATGTTGCGCAAAAGAAACAACTTTACTTAATACAGTATCTACAGCTACCAGGACTGCAATTTTAATGCTTGTAATAGTGAAACAATAACATTTTAAACTTCCACGTCTAAATGAAAACAAAGTGATTACTCTTTTATCAAACAGTGGATCTGGACCAATCGGCAGATAAGCCATCAGCCTTTGCATGTTGTGCTGTAGGCCTAAAATGTATCTCCTAACTGTATTGTGACAGTAAAAGAGCTCACCACTTAAGCGATGTGTGGCTTTATCTGGAAAGGATGCCAGAGGGTTAAAAAGAGACACGAATGGTTTGTGGTCTGTGATCAGATGAAGTTTAGACCCATATAGAAGAACATTAAATTTTTTGAGAGCATACACAATTGCCGAAGTCTCTTTTTCTACCTGAGAATAATACTCTTGCACTGAATTTAAGGATTTAGTGGCATATGCAATAGATTGTTCAGATCAATCCACATACAAATATGCAAGAGTGGCACCAAAACCAAACTGATACACATCCATTGCCAACACCAGTTGCTGTCCTGGCTGACAAGTGACCAAACAAGGGGCTGACTTTAGCTTGAATGACAACAACTTGAATGCCTGGTCACAAGCTGTGGACCAGTGGAAAGAAACATCTTTACATAATAATGCATGGAATGGATGTGCCACAGTAGCAACATCTGGTATGAAATTGTGGTAGTATGCAATTTTATCTAAAAATGCCTGTAATTACTTGACGGACGTGGTGCATGGAAATGTGGCAGTAGCATCAATATGCTAGTGCAGTGATTTAAAGCCAGCACGTGACACTTGAAACTCCAAATAAATAATGGATAGTTAAAAAAATTTTGTCTTATCCAAATTGCACTTTAGCCCTGCAGACTGTAAAACAGAAAATAGATCACAGAGGTTCTGGTTCTGCAAATGTTTCTCTGGAAAGGCACCAGGCACTACTATGTCATCTAAATGGCTGATGCAACCTGGAACTGAAGCAATAAGTTACTATAAAAAGCACTGAAAAATAACTGGAGCACTTGCCACACCAAAAGGCAAACACTGTTACTGATAAAGCCCAATGGGGTATTGCGAACTAGAAGTCATTTAGCTTCCTCATCAAGTAAATATGCCTCTACCAAGGCAATCTTCAATAGCTAATGGCTTCCCCATAACTTTCCTAACAACTCACTCGAGCACAGCAAAGGTTAAGTATCAGTGATGGACTGTGCATTAATTGATTTTTTAGAATCACCACATAGAACTAATTTACCTGCAGGTTTTTTACTATCACTAGTGGTGTTGACCATTCACTGGATGAAACAAGTTGAAGTACATCAAGGGACTGAAGATGTTGTTGTTCTGCCTTTAATTGATGCCATAAATTTACTAGTACTGGTCAGACTGGGTGAAAATGGGGGTGGGCAGACTGTTTCATTGTAATATGAGTCTGAAATTCTACTTCACAACCCAGTCCTGGAGAAAATAGAGAGGAGAATTTGGCTCAGAGAACATTTAACTGCTAATAACAAACCCTATCAGAAACAAAATGCACTTCATCATTAATGTAGAATCCAAACAGCTTAAAAGTGTCCAAATCAAACACATTTGCAGTGCAAGCATTGTCCACAACTAGGAATGTTAATGAACAAACCACTGCCTTGTAAGTCAATGTTGCAGAAAACTGCCCAAGAATGGGAATCTGTTGCTTAGGTATAACTCATCAGCCTTCATGACACTGGAGTCAGTGGGAGAGAACCCAGATCCACATAAGTCTGAGAATTCACCGACATCGTTGCTGCACTCAGTTGTTAGCACACTTTGTGATCCAGGAAAGTATGTTCCTCCGTTTTTCTTATTTATTTATTTATTTTTATTTTTAAGAGGAAGTAAATGAATGCTCAGTTGCTGCATGGAGACAATGCTGATATGATAGTAGCAGTTAGCAATTCAGATTGGATCAGTGAGGACCTATCTGTAGATTGGCTACACCACTTCATCGCCTATTGTAAGTCAACTGTTGCTGCTGCATGCATGTCTACCTGCATTCTCAATTTTTGTTAAACACACACACTTGAATGTGTACTTTGCTTTGAGACACCACCACTGTTGACACATACTTTACATCCATGTTTGTTGCATCCTCACTCAGGTTTGGAAAGGAGTCCTATACAGAATCATGTGCCCTTTCTTGTGGCACCTATTTCATATTACCTAGCAATTGTGATTAGTAGTCCATTTGTGTTGAATGAAGCAGTATGGGCACAAAGTTAATGATGCAAGAGGCTGTCACTGCTGTAATGCAGACCATAGTTGTTGCAAACAACTATAATTTATACAATGTGAGATGTCTGTTGGATTGCCACAATAGCATCTATGTTCCCTTGCAAACTGATGGAAGGCTGGGAGAGGTGAGAGGAACTGATTGCTGAAACTTTGGACCAGACTTCTATCTGACTACCTGCAGCCCATGAAATTTAAAATTACTGAGATATGTCCAGCACTTCCTTAAGAATAGGATTTGCACTTAGTTGAGCTCGCTTTCAAACTTTCCTATCAGGAGAAAAATGTGTGACTGCATCACAGACCATTTGATCTGCATAGGATTTCTTATGAACATATGTCACAAAATTACAATGACGGCCAAGTCTGTGTAATTCTTCTGTCCATGTCTTCTGCCCATACTGAAAACAGTATGACTGTTTTGGCCGTTCTTGGCAGTGGTAAAACTACACCCAAGCACCAGAAACATGAGTATGTTTACAGTGACAGATGGAAAGTAACTCACACACCTGTCCCGAAGAAGGACTTCAATGTTCTTGGAAGATGGCGAGGTGATGCAGCCGCTGATACACTTGAGGTGAAATCCACGGCGTTGCACAAATTTACATCTGTTACCCCATATGCCTAGAAATATTGCTACAAGTGTTTTCCATATGCATCCTGGTCTTCTGCTGCATCATTGTACTCAGGCAACACAGGTGGATATGTTGTTGGAAATGTTTTGCCAATGTAGTTGTTAAACTGGAAATAGCAACTGCCAGCACCTGCAGTTGCTGAAGAAGAGATTTGGACCCTGCCTCCATGGATAAAACTCAAAGGACTAGTGACTGGAGTGGAACACATAGAGTCAAATACTGTTCTCATTTCCAAAAAAGTATTCTAATGCAAGAATGCTGCAATTTACTGCTCAACAGCACACATACATGGAAGACAAGGGACAGTACAACTAACAATACAAAAAGAGCTGGCAGAGCCTTGCGGTCCAGCCTACATAGACATAAGTTCCAACAGGGGGTGCAGCAAGAAAGCTGCTCACACAACTGCTGTTGTATTAGCAGGCTGGGTGGCTTCTAGGGGCCAAATCAAGCGCAAACGTCACGCGTGAACTACAAAGCTGTGGACACACACAATTGGTAATTACAGCAGATTCGAATTTCTTTTCACTGGGGAATCACTGACATCTTTGCTATGGATCTATGGCATTTAATGTTGGACATTATTGTGGTAATGAGATTAAAATTGTTATTTTGAAATGCAACCAAAAGTTTGATTCACACAAAGTAAAATTTTACCAGTGCAGACACTTCTCGTCACCCTTATGATGTGAGGAGAAAAAGTTAAAACTTCCTGCTGACCTACATTATGTAGAACAAATGTTCAAATGCTGGTAAGATAAGATGTGTCTCATGTTCAGCCAACAGAAAATGAATTTTCTAAATATTAATAATAATCAAAAGTTCATTCCAGTGCCACAACGTATACCATTTGATAACACAATTATAAAGGTCAAACTGATTGATGTTCCCTGATGCTTTTGAAAAAGTTTATCTTTTTTATTATTACTATTATTATTATTGTGTTGGTGCACAGGTTCATAGCATTTTTCCATAAGTTTAATAAGCACAACAGATACGCACAACAGAGATTTAAGTCATCAATAAAATATTTTACTTCAAACAATGGAAAATCCAGGATGGAATGTAACGATATTATGTAAAGGATACTTGCTACGCAGCATATAGCGGAGACATTGAGTCGCAGATAGACACAACAAAAAGAGGCACAAAAAGACTGTTGCAAAGTAAGCTTCTGGCCAACAAGGCCTTTGTCAAAAATAGATGACAGACAGACACACACATACACACACACACACACACACACACACACACACACACACACACACACACACACAAGTGCAACTGACACACACATCACTACACTCTGTGACAGCTGAAGCCACACTGTGAGCAGTAGCAGTACATGATGGGAGAGGTTGGTTGGTTTGGGGGATTAAAGGGACCAGCAGTTGCTACGGTCATCAGTCCTGGATGGGAGAGGCAACTGGGTGGGTGTAGGGAGGAGACTGGGGTGAGAAGGGGCAGGGACAACAGGATGAGGTGGGGGACAGTGAGTACTGCTGGGGAGCATGCAGGGATGAGGTGGAGAGAGGGTAGGACAGCTAGATGCAGTCGGGAGCTTAAACGGAGAGTAGATGAGAGATGGTGAGGGAGGTAACAACAAGGAGAGAAGTAAAAAGTGCATGGGTGGAAGAGAGGGATGTGTAGTGCTGGAATGGAAACAGGGAAGGGGCTAATGTGTGAGGACAATCACTCACGAACGTTGAGGCCAGGAGGGTTAGAGGAATGTAGGGTATATTGCATGGAGAGTTCCCACCTGCACTATTCATAAAAGCTGGTGTTGCTGCGAGGGATCCATATGGCACAGACTGTGAGACAGTCATTGAAATGAAGCATGTCAGGTTGGGCAGCGTGCTCAGCAACAGGATGGTTCGGTTATTTCTTGACCACAGTTTGTCGGTGGCCATTCATGCAGACCGACAGCTTATTGGTTGTCATACCCACATAGAATGCACCACAGTGCTTGCAGACTGTCTTGTAGATTACATTACTCGTTTCCCAGGTAGCCCTGCCTTCCTGCTTTTGACGGGATAAGTGATGCTTGTAATCTGTCTGTTACCAGGGATATGAACCATGAAGGAAGGGGTTGGGAGCAGGGGTTATGCGGGGATGGATGAATATATTGAGTGGGTTCAGTAGACAGGTAAATAACACTGTGGGATGGATAGGAAGGATAGTGGGCAAGACATTTATCATTTCAGGGCATAACAAGAAGTGCTCAAAACCCTGGTGGAGAATGTAATTCAGTTGCTCCAGTCCTGGGTGGTACTGAGTTATGAAGGGAATGCTCTCTGTGGCCAGATGGTGACACATTGGGAGGTGGTAGGTGACTGGAAAGATAAGGCACAGGAGATTTGTTTTTGTGCATGGTTGTGAGCATAATTACAGTCTGTAAAGGCCTCAGTGAGATGCTTGGTATATTTCAAGAGGGACGCTCGTCACTGCAGATGCAATGACCATGGGTGGCTAGGCTGTATGGAAGGGACTACTTGGTATGGAACAAGTGGCAGCTGCTGAAATGGAGGTATTGCCGGTGGTTAGTAGTTGTGATATGGACAGAGGTAGTGATATAGCCACCTTTGAGATGGATGTCGACATCTTGGAAGGTGGATTGTTGGGTTGCGTTGGACCAGGTGAAGTGAATCGGTGAGAAGCTGTTGAGGCTCTGGAGGAATGTGGATAGTGTCCTCATCCTTGATCAAGATCACAAAGATGTCATCAATGAATCTAAACCAGGTGAGGGGCTTAGGATTGTGGGTGTTTAGGAAGGATTCCTCTAGACGGCCCATGAATAGGTTGACATAGGATGGTACCCTGTGGGTGCCCATAGCTGTACCCTGGATTTGTTTGTAGTTAATGCCTTCAAAGGAGCAGTAATTGTGGGTGAGTATATAGTTGGTCATGGCAACTAGGAAGGAGGTTGTTGGTTTGGAGTTCATAGGACATTGGGAAAGGTAGTGTTCAATAGTGGTAAGACCACAGGCACTAGGGATGTTAGTGTAAAGGGAGGTGGCATCAATGGTGACAGGCAGCGCACTGTTGTAAAGGGACAGGAGCTGTGGAGAGTCAGTGGAGGAAATGGTTGGTATCTTTTATATAGGAGGGTAAGTTCTGGGTAATAGGCAAAAGGTGTTGGTCTATGAGAGCAGAAATTCTCTGTTGGAGCACAGTAACTGGCCACAATGGGGCATTCTGGGTGGTTGGTTATATGGACATTGGGAAGCATGTAGAAGGTAGGAGTGCATGGAGTGGTAGGGAGGAGGAGAGAGATGGACTCTGGGGAGAGGATCTTGGATGGGCCTACAGGAGAAGACACTGGAGATCCTGTAGAATTTCTGGAGTGGAGTCACTGTGGCAAGATTTTAGGTGGATGTAATTGACAGCTGGCAGAGTCCTTCTGTCAGGTAATCCTTGCAGTTCAAAACAACTATGGTGGAGCCTTCATCTGCAGATAGGGTTATAAGGTCAGGATCAGTTTTTAGATTGTGGACTGCAGTTCTTTCTGTGGATTGCATGTTGGTTAATGATGGTGAGGCAAGATCTGAGGTTAAGAAATTCTTGAAAGTTAACATGGGGTGATTTGGGGGCAGTGGGGATGGATCACAGTCAGATGGAGGAGTGAACTGAGTCAGGCAGGGTTCAACATTGGTGTTTGGTTGAGTCTGATTGGTAGGGTTGGTGGTGAAAAAGTGTTTTCATTGTAGGGACCGGGAGAAGGAGGGAGGTCTTGAACAAGTAATGCATGATTGAATTTGGGAGTGGGGGAAAGGGAGACGCCTTTGGAAAAGACTGGTATTTCTGCAGGGCTAACGCTTTTGGAGGAAAGGTTCATGACTGTGTTTTGGGTCTGTTTGGATTCTGGATTATGTGTGGTGGTGAGAGGGAGTTTTGTAGGGTAGGGCAAACATAGTAGGTCTGTGAGATGGTGTTTGTCGGCTATGACGGGACGTGGGGGAGGTTTGGAGGCTGTTGTATAGGTTGTGGACAGTAGTACTCCAAGGTGGGAGTAGGAAGTGAGCAGGGTGGAGAGTTTTTTGAAGTGGCATTGAGCACGTTGCTCTAGTTCCTGGAGGGCAAGAGTTTCAATGTGTGTTGTGGTATCCAGGAATTTGTGATTGCAAAGTGGGAGAGCTTTACACATGGAGAGAAGGTATTCCAAGGAGGTTTTGGCTTGGTTGATATGGTTTAGCAGGACTATGTTCATGTGGCTAAGGATTGTCAGAATATGAACAGATGGAGGGCGTTGTGAAAGGAAGGGTGGTTAATTTGATGGTGAGGCCATTTTGTGGGATTCCAAGAGTCAAGCTAAACATAGGAACAGAATGTGGGGCTGGGTTCTGGCTAAGGATAAGGAAACTTTTCTGTACTGACACAGATGGAAGGAGCAAGGATCTATGGTGTTGGAAAAAATATAAAAAAAAATACATAAATAACTTAGAATTACGTCTGAAAAAATTCTAAGAAATACAACCAAATACATGGGAAAAGTCATGAAAAGGATGAAACGGATGAAAAAGGGGGAAACAAGATGAAATCTGAGAGAGTATGACCATAATGAAATGTGAAAACTCACTAAAATTGGCGTGAAGTCACAGAAAAGATATAAATATAAAATATTTTACTGTGGGTTGCAGTTCTGGATAGTGTGAAGAAGGGGGACAGGTGTGACTGGATGAGTGAAATTAGTAGGTGCGAACTGGTGTTGTTGTTGTTGTTGTCTTCAATCCTGAGACTGGTTTGATGCAGCTCTCCACGCTACTCTATCCTGTGCAAGCTCCTTCATCTCCCAGTACTTACTGCAACCTACATCCGTCTGAATCTGCTTAGTGTATTCATCTCTTCATCTCCCTTTACGATTTTTACCCTCCACGCTGCCCTCCAATGCTAAATTTGTAATCCCTTGATGCCTCAGAACATGTCCTACCAACTTATCCCTTCTTCTTGTCAAGTTGTGCCACAAACTCCTCTTCTCCCCAATTCTATTCAATACCTCCTCATTAGTTATGTGATCTACCCATCTAATCTCCAGCATTCTTCTGTAGCACCACATTTCGAAAGCTTCTATTCTCTTCTTGTCCAACCTATTTATCGTCCATGTTTCACTTCCGTACATGGCTACACTACATACAAATACTTTCAGAAACGACTTCCTGACACTTAAATTTATACTCTATGTTAACAAATTTCACTTCTTCAGAAACGCTTTCCTTGCCATTGCCAGTCTACATTTTATATCCTCTCTACTTCGACCATCATCAGTTATTTTGCTCCCCAAATAGCAAAACTCTTTTACTACTGTAAGTGTCTCATTTCCTAATCTAATTCCCTCAGCATCACCTGACTTAATTCGACTACATTCCATTATCCTCATTTTGCTTTTGTTGATGTTCATCTTATATCCTCCTTTCAAGACACTGTCCATTCCATTCAACTGCTCTTCCAAGTCCTTTGCTGTCTCTGACAGAATTACAATGTCATCGGCAAACCTCAACGTTTCTATTTCTTCTCCATGGACTTTAATATCTACTCCAAATTTCTCTTTTGTTTCCTTTACTGCTTGCTCAATATATAGATTGAATAACATCGGGGATAAGCTACAACCCTGTCTCACTCCCTTCCCAACCGCTGCTTCCCTTTCATGCCCCTCTACTGTTATAACTGCCATCTGGTTTCTGTACAAATTGTAAATAGCCTTTCGCTCCTTGTATTTTCCCCTGCCACCTTTAGAATTTGAAAGAGAGTATTCCAGTCAACATTGTCAAAAGCTTTCTCTAAGTCCACAAATGCTAGAAATGTAGGTATGCCTTTCCTTAATCTATGTTCTAAGATTAGTCCTAGGGTCAGTATTGCCTCACGTGTTCCAACATTTCTGCGGAATCCAAACTGATCTTCGCCGAGGTCGGCTTCTACCAGTTTTTCCATTCGTCTGTAAAGAATTTGCGTTAGTATTTTGCAGCAGTGACTTATTAACCCGCTAGTTCGGTAATTTTCACATCGGTCAACACCTGATTAAACTGGTAGTTTGGTAATTTTCACATCTGTCAACACCTGCTTTCTTTGGGATTGGAATTATTATATTCTTCTTGAAGTCTGAGGGTATTTCGCCTGTCTCGTACATCTTGCTCACCAGATGGTAGAGTTTTGTCAGAACTGGCTCTCCCAAAGCTGTCAGTAGTTCCAATGGAATGTTGTCTACTCCCGGGGCCTTGTTTCGACTCAGGTCTTTCAGTGCTCTGTCAAACTCTACACGCAGTATCTTATCTCCCATTTCATCTTCTTCTACATCCTCTTCCATTGCCATAATATTGTCCTCAAGTACATCGCCCTTGTATAGACCCTTTATATACTCCTCCCACCTTTCTGCTTTCACTTCTTTGCTTAAAACTGTGTTTCCGTCTGAGCTCTTGATATTCATACAAGTGGCTCTCTTTTCTCCAAAGGTCTCTTCAATTTTCGTGTAGGCAGTATCTCTCTTACCCCTAGTGAGATAATCCTCTATATCCTTACATTTGTCCTCTAGCCATCACTGCTTAGTCATTTTGCACTTCCTGTCGATCTCATTTTTGAGACGTTTGTATTCCTTTTTGCCTGCTTCATTTACTGCATTTTTTATATTTCCTCCTTTCATCAATTGAATTCAATATATCTTCTCTTACCAAAGGATTTCTACTAGCCCGCATCTTTTTGCCTGCTTGATCCTCTGCTGCCTTCACTACTTCATCCTTCAGAGCTACCCATTCTTCTTCTACTGTGTTTCTTTCCCCCATTTCTGTCAATTGTTCCCTTATGGTCTCCCTGAAACTCTGTACAACCTCTGGTTCTTTCAGTCTATCCAGGTCCCATCTCCTTAAATACCCACCTTTTTGCAGTTTCTTCAGTTTTAATCTACAGTTCATAACCAATAGATTGTGGTCAGAGTCCACATCTGCCCCTGGAAATGTCTTACAATTTAAAACCTGGTTCCTAAATCTCTGTCTTACCATTATATAATCTATCTGATACCTTCTAGTATCTCCAGGATTCTTCCATGTATACAGCCTTCTTTTATGATTCTTGAACCAAGCGTTAGCTATGATTAAGCTATGCTCTGTGCAAAATTCTACCAGACGGCTTCCTCTTTCATTTCTCTCCCCCAATCCATATTCGCCCACTATGTTCCCTTCTCTCCCTTTTCCTACTCTCAAATTCCAGTCACTCATGACTATTAAATTTTCGTCTCCCTTCACTACCTGAATAATTTCTTTTATCTCATCATACATTTCATCAGTTTCTTCATCATCTGCAGAGCTAGTTGGCATATAAACTTGTACTACTGTAGTAAGCATGGGCTTTGTGTCTATCTTGGGCACAATAATGCATTCACTATGCTGTTGGTAGTAGCTTATCCACACTCCTATTTTTTTATTCATTATTAAACCTACTCCTGCATTACCCTATTTGATTTTGTATTTATTACCCTGTATTCACTTGACCAAAAGTCTTGTTCCTCCTGCCACTGAACTTCACTAATTCCCACTATATCTAACTTCAACCTATCCAGTTCCCTTTTTGAATTTTCTAACCTACCTGCCCGATTAAGGGATCTGACATTCCACGCTCCGACCCGTAGAACGCCAGTTTTCTTTCTCCTGATAACTACGTCCTCTTGAGTAGTCCCCGCCCGGAGATCCAAATGGGGGACTATTTTACCTCCAGAATATTTTACCCAAGAGGACGCCATCATCATGTAATCATACAGTAAAGCTGCATGCCCTCGGGAAAATTACGGCTGTAGTTGCCCCTTGCTTTCAGCCGTTTGCAGTACCAGCACAGTAAGGCCGTTTTGGTTAGTGTTGCAAGGCCAGATCAGTCAATCATCCAGACTGCTACCCCTGCAACTACTGAAAAGGCTGCTGCCCCTCTTCAGGAACCGCACATTTGTCCGGCCTCTCAACAGATACCCCTCCGTTGTGGTTGCACCTACAGTACGGCCATCTGTATCGCTGAGGCACGCAAGCCTCCCCACCAATGGCAAGGTCCATGGTTCATGAGGGTAGGAAAACTGGTGTAGAACCGAGAAAAAGTGTGGGATTAGGAGAGGTTGGTAGGATGAGATACAAGATTGTGTGGCACCAGAAAAATGTGTGAAATAACATGTGAAAATATGGGGAGTGAGGAAGGGAGAGTGATCAATTTGTAGGTATAGAATTAATGATATTGGTGGGAGTAGTGTGGGACATAAGATGCTGCACCAACATTCAGTGTGGTCTTGTAGCTGTCTGTTGTGCACAGCTGAGATGGTTGCTACGGTGTGGCTCGTAAGCAGAGCATGTAGTGTGGTTTGTAAGGTAGCAAGAGAAACACAGGAAAGAAGAGAAGGAAGAAAGGGCACTGAATATTGTAATAGTAACAAAGGGAAACAGCACTTGGTTAGGATGGAAGAACAGCCATCAGGCAAAATCAGGCAATGGAAAATCCTGGATGGAATGTAAAAATATTATGAGCTGTATAGTTGCTACTTACCATGTAGTGGACATGCTGAGTCACAGATAGGTATAACAAAAAGATTGTCACAAAATAAGCTTTTGGCCAACAAGGTCTTTGTCAAAAATAGACACAGACAACACACATACACTCATGCAAGCACAACTCACACACACTCATGACCACAGTTTGTGGCAGCTGAAGCCTTCACTATTTATAACAGTCTGCCAATGCTGGGGTAACTTTTCAATTACGTGACTGTAGAGGCTGGTTTGGAGGTGAAGCACTGCTCGAGCTATATTTGGAAAGCATTTTCATCCAGAAAGGAAGTTCCTTTAAGGTTGTTAGATAGAGAGAGGAAAAGGTGAAAATCTGTGGCCACAAGGTCAGGGTGCAGAATGAATTCTCAATTCATCTCCTGCATAGTGCTTTTTGTCAGTCTAGCAGAAAGCAAGGGTTGTTAACATGGAGTAGCTGTCTTCCTAGTGGTTGTTCTTGGATTGTGTGTACAAGACATCTCAGTTGTTGACTATAAATGCCTGTAGTCATGGTTACACTTCGGGGAATCAATCCATAGTACACTACACATCACTGTTCCACCAGATGCCGTAACATAATCTTTTGTGGATACATGCAGGTCTTTGTATGGGAAGTTGCTGACTTGTTTGGCCTCAATCATTCCTTTCTTCCCCTAATGTTTGCATAAAGGCACAGCTTCTTGTCACCAGTAGTGATACAGAATGGGAATGTCAGTGTTGTTCATGAGCAAATTGATTACAAGCAAGCAGAGATGCTGATTTTTGTGATTTTGGCTTAGAGCATGCAGTACCAATATACCTTATTTTTGAACCTTTCCCATTACATGCAAATATTGCATGAGGGTGAAATCATCACAGCTCATCACATTTGCGAGTTCTCAAGTACACTTACTTAGGTCATTGTAGATTCATGTGTTTTCCTCATAAACCAGGGACCTTGCCATTGGTGGGGAGGCTTGCCTGCCTCAGTGATACAGATAGTTGTACCATAGCCACAACGGAGGGGTATGTATTGAAAGGCCAGAGAAACGAGTGGTTCCTGAAGAGGGGCAGCAGCCTTTTCAGTAGTGGTAGGGGAAACAGTCTGGATGATTGATTGATATGGTCTTGTAACATTAACCAAAACCGCCTTGCTGTGCTGGTACTGTGAACAGCTGAAAGCAAGGGGAAACTACAGCTGTAATTTTTCCCGAGGGCATGCAGCTTTACTGTATGGTCAAATGACGATGGTATCCTCTTGGGTAAAATATTCTGGAGGTAAAATAGTCACCCATTCAGATCTCCAGGCGAGGACTACTCAGGAGGACATCATTATCAGGAGAAAGAAAGCTGGCATTCTACGAATCGGAGGATGTCAGATCCCTTAATCGGACAGTTAGGTTAGAAAACTTAAAAAGGGGAATGGATATGTTAAAGTTAGACATAGTGAGAATTAGTGAAGTTCAGTGGTAGAGGAATAAGACTTCTGGTCAGGTTAATACAGGGTTATAAATACAAAAAACGAGTAGGTGTAAAACACGAGTAGGTTTAAAAATGAATAAAAAATAGGAGTGTGGGAAGGCTACAACAAACAACATAGAGAATGCATTATTGCAGCCAAGATAGATACAAAGCCCATGTCTACCACAATAGTACAAGTTTATATGCCAGCTAGCTCCACAGATGATGAAGAGATTGAAGAAATGTATGATGAGATAAAAGAAATTATTCAGGTAGTGAAGGGAGGCAAAAGAGAGAATATAAGCTTTTGAAATGTGGTGCCACAGAAGAATGCTGAATATTAGATGGGTAGATCATGTAACAAATGAAGAGGTACTGAAGAGAATTGGGGAGAAGAGGAATTTGTGGCACAACTTGACTAGAAGAAAGGATAGGTTGGTAGGACACGTTCTGAGGCATCAAGGGATCACCAATTTAGTATTGCAGGAAAGCGTGGCAGGTAAAAATCGCAGAGGGAGACCGAGGGGTGAACACACTAAGCAGGTTCAGAAGCATGTAGGTTGCAGTAGTTACTCTGAGATCAACATCCTTGCTCTTGATAGTGTAGCATGGAGAGCTGCATCAAACCAGTCTATGGACTGAAGATCATAACAACAACAATAGAGTAATGTGTTTAAACAATCTTCATCCACAAAGGCCTTTCTGAATGAGATGAGCCACTAATGTTGAAACAATTCTCCCTGATACGAGAAAACCATTTTTTTGCCATGACCTGTCCAATGGCGTTATCCTCATACATGTCGCAAATGTTTCTGGCTGCCTCGAGTGCTGTCACCCCACTATTGAACTCAAATGGAAGAATATGTCAGGAATGCTCAGATTTCTCCACTTGGCACTCCATTTTCTAGCATCTGCAGCTCCACTCACTATCTCCAAATGACAATTTGCAAACACGGGTAGCAATAGTGAACTAAAAATAAAAAATGAGGATTGATAAATAAACCCATAGCATCCAGAATACCAAAATGCAAGACAAAAATTGTTTGAGCTTATGCACCAACCTAATATTGTTATCATTATTATTGTTGTTATTGTTATAAATATCATTATTATTACTAACTTTACTCGCCACATGGGACCATTCCCATCATTGCACATCCAATTTTTTTTTAAAGATTGTACTGACTGGTTCTTGCTACTCATCAAATACTGTTTGACTCTTTCTGATCATAATTTTCTCAATTTGTCAGAAATCTCTGTAGCCCTTCTATGTGTCATTTGTGCTGAAAATTTGTGGTTCTTAACAAGAGTATTAAGTTTTACATTTTGCATGCATCTACATCTACAAACATACTGCACAAACCACCATGTGGTGCATGACAGAGGGTAAAGTGTACCATTACTAGTCAGTTCCTTTCCTGCTCTACTGGCAAATAGAGCAAGGGAAAAATGACTGTGTATATGTCTCCACATGAGCCCTAATTTCAGGTACCTTATCTTCATGGTCCTTACACAAAATGTATTTTAGCAGAAGTAGAATCATTCAGCAGTCAGCTTCAAATTTTCTCAATAGTGAATACATATAGAATATCATCCTCCCTCCAGGGGTTTCAATTTGAGTTCAAACCTCTGGAAACAAATCCAGCAGCCCACTTCTGAACGGCATCAGTATCTTCCTTTAATGAAACCAGGTGTAATCCTAAATTCTCAAGCAGTACTCAAGAATAGGTTGCACTGGCATCCTATATGGAGTCTCTTTTACAGATGAACTAAGCTTTTCCAAATTCTTCCAATAAACTAAAGTTGACCAATCACTCTCCCCTGTGGGTTCAGTGGTTAGAATAGGCCCGTGGTATTCCTGCCTGTCGTAAGAGGCGACTAAAAGGAGTCTCAAACATTTCGGCTTATTTGCGATGGTCCCCTCTTGGGTTTGACCACCATATTTCCAAACTCTTCTGAAGAGCGTGCCAATTGGGAAAGGGCGCCTTACATGGTGCGTTGTGTCCATAATGCATTGAGACCTTTAGCCAGCTTTCTCTTCATCACATTACCTTCCAGCTTGTTCTCCATCTCTTGGGAGAGGATACAATCGTGGGTGCCACCATGCACTGTGCAGTGTTGCTTTTTGCAGAGATGACAACCATGGACTTCCTTGCACCTAATATTCAGCATGGTAGCCAGTCTGTTGTGGTGGGGCCACCATGTACCCTGTTGATTGTAGCACCCTGACAACACAGGGATCGCTTTGCTTATGCCTGCGCCATTAACTCGACACATATGCCAAGGAGTAGATGCCCATCTTCCTGGGGCATCAGGACTCCTGGCAATGGCCATCCTGCCAGGTGGCCCTTGCTGAGGCTTGGTGGCGCCCCTTGGGGAGGGCCCTTGGTCGGAGTGGGTGGCATCAGGGTGGGTGACCCGCAATGAAGCATGGTACATCATCTCTTGCTGGTGGCCAGCTGCCAGCAGTCTCTAAGTATTCTCGGGCTCAATTGAAAGCTCAGAAATACGATCCCAAATCGGTCCCCTCCCTGGCCACACCATGAGAGGAGCGTAAGGCTCAGGATGACAGTGACACATATTCACCCCAGTTCCTAGTTTGTATGAGACCGGATGGGGAGTCTTTCAGGCCAATGAAGCCTCAATTCTTTGTAGAACATTTAGAGGAAAAGTTTGGGGAGGTGGAGGGCTTATCCAAAATGTGCTCTGGGTCAGCACTGATAAAAATGGCATTCTCTGCCCAGTCATGAAGGTTACTTGCTTGTGACAATTTGGGGGATGTTTCAGTTACCATCACACCCCATAAGAGTTTAAATATGGTCCAGGGTATCACTTTCATAGGGACCTTCATTTTCAGTCTGATGGCGAGTTGTGCACCAATTTAGAGCATTGAGGTGTTCATTTCATCTGGCGCATTCATCGGGGTCTGAAGGATAATCAGATTGCTACTGGTGCCTTCATCTTGGCCTTCGAGGGTGATACATTACTGGAGAAAGTCAAGGTGATGGTCTACTCCTGTGATGTCAAGCCCTATATCCCTCCTCTGATGCGGTGCTTTAAGTGCTGTAAGTTTGGCCATATGTCTTCCCGCTGTACTTCCAGCCTCATATATCGAGATTGCGGATGCCCATAACATCCCAATACTTCATGTGCCCCACCTCCCATCTGTGTCAACTGTGGAGAGCATCATTCACCTTGATTGCCAAACTGCAGGATCTTACAGAAAGAGCGGAAAATCATGGAATATAAGACCCTGGGCCGACGGACCTATACTGAGGCTAAGAGAAAATATAAACGACTTCATCCTGTGCGAATGACTTCCTCATATGCCACCGCTATGACAACTGTGATAGCCCCATCAGTTCAGCGAATTCCAGTTGGCTCACCTAGCTGTACAACTCCACATGCCCCCTTGCCCACGGGGGGCACTACCCACCCTGTTACTCCTGCGCCATCTACTTCGGGAGCAACACCCCGCCACCCATCGGGCAAGTCAATCCCCGCTTCTAAGCCGGAGAAGTGTCCAACTTCTTCAGCTGCTCTCACTCACAAGAGGTCCTTTGAGTCCCTCCCTTCCCACGTCTCCACAAGTGGGAAGGATGACGCCCAGCAGTGGCATAAGTGCCCACAAGCAGCTGGTCGTAGGGCTTCACGATCCTCCTCCGTCCCGGAGACTGAATCAGTGAAGCACTCCCAGCCAGTGAAACCCAAGGAGCAGTGAGAGAAGTCCAAGAAGAAGACCTCTAAGACGAAGATCTTGTGGTGGCACCCACCCTACCGCAACCTACAAGCTCTTCCTCAGAGGGCGAGGTAGAGATTCTGGCATCTGCTGAGTACCTAGATATCACCTGACTCTCAGACGCAATGGATGTCACTCGCACAGGTACTAAATCGGTGGCAGCAGGTGACCCAGCAGCGTAACCTGCCTCCTCAGTCCCTTCACGCCTCTCTTGGCCTTAGACAGTGTCATCCTCCAGTGGAACTACAGCGGTTTTTCCACCATCTCGCTGAGCTCCAACAACTTCTCAGCCTTCACCCTTTTCTCTGCATTGCTCTTCAGGAACTTGGTTTCTGGTGATGCGAACCCCCACACTCGGTCGCTATCGGGTTATTATAAGAACTGGGCAGCTTATGAGAGGGTATTTGGTGGCGTCTGCATCTATGTCCTTCACTCCCTTTACAGCGAATCAGTCCATCTACAAACACCTTGCTGTTTGGGTGTGGACGCCTCAGGCTGTTTCTGTCTGCAGTCTCTATCTTCCACCAGATGGTGATGTCCCGCAGCATGTCCTGGCTGCGCTGATAGCCCAATTGCCACCACCTTTTCTGTTACTGGGCGGCTTCAATGCCCATAACCCTCTGTGGGGTGGATCAGTGGCAACAGGCTAAGGCAGCATCATTGAGCAAGTATTGGCACAGCTCGACCTTTCTCTTTTAAATAATGGTGCCTTCACACATTTCAGTGTGTTCAGCATGTACTCAGCCATCGACCTTTCGATCTACAACCCTAGCCTATTACCATCTGTCCAACGGAGTGTGCATAATGACTTGTGTGGTAGTGACCACTTTCTGATCTTTCTGTCACTGCCATAGCGTCACGCTTCTGGGCGCCCCTGCAGATGGGTTATGAATAAGGCTGACTGGGACTTGTTCACCTCCATTGCCACTATTGAGCCTCTTTCTAATGATGCCATTGATGCGGTGGTTCACTCGGTCACCACCAGTATCATTACTGCCGCAGAATCTGCCATTCCCTGTCCTTCTGGGTCCCCTCGGTGGAGGACTGAGCCTTGGTGGTCGCCCGAGATCGCTGAGGTGATTAAAGATCGCAGACGGGCACTCCAGCATCACAAGCGGTATCCCTCATTGGAACACCTCATCGCCTTTATACGGATCCGTGCGCGAGCCGGCTGCCTCATTCGCCAATGCAAGCAGCAGTGCCTCCATACCTTTCCATCACATGTTTGGGCCAAGATTAGGTGACTCAATGGCTATCGGACCCTTGTCAGTGTACCTGCGCTTTCACTGAATGGAGTAGTCTGTACTGAATCCGACACAATTGCAAACTGTTTAGCAGAGCATTTTGCTCAGAGTTCCATTTCTGCGAATTACCCACTGATCTTCTGCTCCCTGAAAGACCGGTTGGAACGTTGGAGCCTTTCATTTCACACGCGCTACCCTGAATCGTACAATGCTCCGTTCAGTGAGTGGAAATTCCAAAGTGCCCTAGCCGCTTGCCCTGATATGGCTCCCGGGCCAGATTGCGTCTACTGTCAGATGCTCAAACACCTCTTGGTGGACTGCCAGCGATGCTTCCTAGACCTTTTCAACTGTATCTGGGTTGAGGGTGAGTTCCCGTTGCAGTGGTGGGAAAGCCTCGTAAACTCCGCATTGAAACCTGGCAAGAACCCGCTGCAGGTGGACAGCTACTGCCCCATTAGCCTCACCAACATTTTTTGCAAGTTGCTCGAATGCATGGTGAGCCAGAGGTTGAGTTGACTACTTGAGTCTTGGGGCCTTCTGGCTCCGTATCAGGGTGGGTTCCGTAAGGGCTGCTCTTCTGCCGATTATCTGGTGTGCCTGGAGTCTACCATCCGTATGTCCTTGCCGGCCATCAGCATCTGGTTGCCGTCTTTTTTGACATGTGGAAGGCATATGATACGATATGACAACATCACTTCCTCCCTACACTTCATGGTTGGAGCCTTTGGGGTCCACTCCCGATTTTCAACTAAATTTTCTGGTACTTCGTTCCTTCCATGTGCAAGTTGCGGCCTCCCATAGTCCCTCCTGAATCAGGAGGATGGGGTACTGCAAGGATTTGTCTCAAGTGTCTGCATCTTTTTGATTGAATGGGCTCGATGCAGTGGTGGGAACGTCTATCTCAGCTTCCTTGTGTGCTGACAACTTCTGCCTATACTATAGCGCCACTGGCATTGCAGCTGCTGAATGGCAGCTGCAGGGCACTATCCGAAAGGCACAGTCTTGAGCTGTAGCGCATGGCTTCCAGTTTTTGGCTGCCTAGACCTGCATTGTGCATTTCTGCCAGTAACACACTGTTCATCCTGAGCCATGGCTTTATCTTGACGGCAAACCTCTTTCTATGGTGGAGATGCATTGGTTTTTGGGATTGGTTTTCGATACCCAGCTGCCTCATATTCGGCAGCTTAAACAAATGTGCTGGCGGCATCTTAACTCTCTTCGTTGCTTGAGTCACACCAGCTGGGGTGCTGATCGGTCTACCCTTCTACAACTGTACCAGGCATTAATTCAGTCCCGTCTAGATTATGGGAGCCTGGGTTATGGTTTGGCATGCCCTTCTGCATTGCAGTTGCTGGACCCCATCCTTCACAGTGGGATCTGACTCACCTCTGGAGCTTACCGGACAAGCCCTGTCAACAGTGTACTTGTGGAAGCAGTTGTCCCTCCATTGTGGTTCCGGCGTCAACGATAACTGGTGCTTATGCTACACACATTTGTAGCTTGCCCGGGCATCCTAATTATAGTCTCCTGTTCGCTAAGTCGGTTGTCCATCTTCCAGAATGGCGGCCCCAGTCAGGGCATACAATCGCAGTTCGCATCAGAGCTCTTCTCCCTGGGCTTGAGGTTTTCCCTTTTCCACTTATTTTCTGGGCCCCTCTGCATATATCCCCATGGTGTATGCCCCGCCCATGCTTTAGGCTCCATGTGGCACAGGGCCTGAAAGACTCAGTCCCTCCTGAAGCCCTCCGCCACTGCTTTCTTTCAATCCTTGCAACGTTTCAAGGCTCTGACATTGTCTGTACTGACGGTTCGATGGTTGCTGGTCATGTCGGTTGTGCTCTTACTCTAGGGTATCATTATGAACAACACTCATTACCGGCTGGCTGTAGTCGCCATCTCTTGCACCACAGAGTATATCTGCTCCTGCACAGGTGAATCCTTCGTTATCTGTAGTGACCCCTTGAGTGGTTTACGATCTATTGAGCGGTGTTACCCTCGCTCTCGTCTAGTGATGGCTATCCAGGGGTCCCTCCGTACTCTTGCCCATTGTGGTTGCTCTTTGGTCTTTGTGTGGATCCTGGGTCATGTAGGCATCCCGGGGAATGAACGTGTTGACATGCTGGCCAAACAGGCTGTTGGTGTACGAGCCTTGGGGATTGGCCTTTTGGGGAGTGACCTCAGGTCGGTTTTGCGGCAGAAGATACTTCGCACCTGTGGTGAAGAATGGCATGCACTTCCTTCACCCAACAAACTTTGGGCCATCAGGGAGGCTACCGGTATGTGGTGCTCCTCCTTGCGGGTCTCTTACAAGGACTCTGTTGTCCTCTATTTATTGCGCCGTGAGGACCCACTTTTTTCTCGCTGCGGATCAGCTTTGACTGTGGTCCACATCTTGTTGGACTGTCTGCCTTTAACTTTGCTCAGGCAGACATTTGCACTGCCTGATTTGCTTCCTGCACTTTTATCAGATGATGTTGCAGTGGCAGATGTAGTTTTGGGTTTTATTTGTGCAGGGGTTTTTTATCGCTTGATGTAAGTATTTGTCCTTTTTTTGTGTTGAGTCTGGCCTTTGGCATACGATTTTAGACTGGGGTTTTTAGTGCATTTCTTGGTGGTTGGCTTTTCCTTTTTTTGTTCCAATGGTCAGCCATCCACTGTCACACTTGGTGTGAAAGTAATTCCTTTTGTCTGGTCTCTGTCAGTGTCTTTCTAGTCCTGTGTCGTCTCTTGTCATCTCCATTGTTTGTTTTTATTTCATGTGGGTGTTTAAAGTTCATGAAAAAAGGGACCAATGGCCATAGTAGTCTGGTCCCTTCAATCCCACAAACCAATAGACCATTCATTGGCGCTACCACAATCCTCACATGCTCATTCCATTTCATATCACTTTGCAGTGTTACACCCAGATCTATTAAATGATGTGACTGTGTCGAATAGGACACTACTAATGCTACTTCTGAACATTACAGGTTTGTTTTTCCTATTTGTCCATATTAACTTACATTTTTCCACATTTAGAGTTATCTACCATTCACACCAACTAGAAATTCTGTCCAAGTGAGCTCATACCCTCCTGCAGTCACTTGGTCATTTTTTCCCTCAGCATCTGTTATCCTGGAATCCAACTGCTTTAAGGTGTTGCTGAATTTGCGAGATTCATTGTCTTCCAGCCGTTTTCCTAAATTTTATCATTACAAGTTGTTGTGAAATCCTGTTTCCACATATTCAATAGACATGAAAGAAAGTAAAGATTCTTTTCCTCTTTGTTATACTGATGACTGTGTCAGTCTCCTGATAGAGTGTTTCATTGGAAACAATTCTCCAAGCTTCAACGACATGGTATTCTTTGTTTATGCAAGTCCTGATGATTTTTTTCTTTCAGTTTTGAGGTGATGATCAGTTGTTCTTTCATTTTTTCTTTGGAGCAGGGTTTAGCAGCCTTAAATGGCTTTGTAGTATTGGATGTTAATGTGTATTGACAACATTTGTTTTCATAAATTAACCATACAAGAAATTGACATTTTCTCCAAGATATTTAAACTGTAGAAGTGTGTTAATGTTTTGATTGCTTATGAGTTATTTATTTGCAATCATGGGGGTTGATTTTACCTTTTCTTTTAAAATAATGGACAGTGTATTCATGTGGTCCAGTGCTCTGTGATCCACATTTTGACTACATGTTGGTAGTGATTTATGATTGCAGGTTTTTCTGCATTTGTCCAAATTTCTGCACGGATTAGGTTTTCACTGCATGCCTTGTAAATCTTTAGTTCTCTGATTGCGGGTTCTATTTTTTTATTGTTGGAGAATCTGTTACAAGAGGGGTGGTTAAAATGGATATTCTCATATTTACTTGAAACGTTTCCAGTGGGTCATCGCTATTTAAAAGTTATATCATCGAAGATATCTGAAAATTGTGGATTAGTATGTACTAACTTTCCTGATTTATTTCTGTGCACTAATGTTGGCAGTTCACATTTTTTAAGATACCTACTAAAAGTTTTGTGATACTCTTGTGATTTCATTTTCTTGACATTTGCTTCCTTCATTTATATGATGTCTTTAATATGTTTACATTTTGTTTGTCTCATAATTTTATGAGTGTGATACCTCTGTTACATTAGTTCTCAATTTGACTCTTCCGACTTTTAGGCTCGATGGTTATCCAAACTTGGTGTCTTCTCCCCACTGCCTGGTTGCACTCTTCATTCTGTCCATGATGTTTCTTCCTGGGCTTTATTGGAATTATTTCTCCTGCTATCAATTGAAGAACATATTAACAAAACTCAACAAATGCCATTTCCAAAATTTTATGGGAGAGGTATTTTAGTAGTTGTACTCGACATTATTGATTCAAAAAAATTTAAAAATATGATACTGGTCATCCATATAAAAAAGGATGATGAGGGAATAATTGAAGAACATCACTAACAGCCTTTAAAGATATATATATTTTTGTGAAAGCCTTGATCACTTGATTTTACAACCTTTTTTCCAATTACTAGTTTTGACAGAATTGTGCTATCGTCTTCAGATTGACATTTAACTGTATGAAAAGAAAATAGTTAATCAGTAAGCTGCACAAGATACAACCATTTTTTAAAAGGAATGTGTTATGTCTTTATAGTTATTACACTTGACTCCATTAATCTGTTTATAACCAACAGTGGGAATTTAGGTAGCACATTATGCATACTGTTCACCATTGGTTTTACAATTTTTATTATTATTAATTTTATAGCTCTTACACTTGATACAATTTTTTTGTCTTACAAATGATAATCTGTGGTTATGTTTGCATACTGTGCAATCTGTTCACCATTGCGTACACAGTAATATAACGGGTTCATCAAAATGTGCTCATTGATAACACTTGCCCTACATTTCTCGGACCTATCCCAGAGCCTAGTTGATTGCGAGTGTTACCACTATGATAGAAGTGTAATTCTGTTCAGATAATCCTGCTGTTACAATGATCTTATTTCATGTACATTATGGCATTATTATTATTCACGTATGAGCCCAACAGGACAATGCAAGATTCAATCAATCAATGTCACTTTTGATGGTTGGCCTTCTTTTGTGTCTAAATTTGTTTCATCCTTTAAGAATGAAGTCTCTTTCTTTCATCAGAGCACAGTGTTCCAATCCATTTTCTAATTTCCCCCTGACCAACTTTCCAATCAAATACCTTTTGTCTGAATGTTTTTCTATCTGTAACGTCTGCCTGCTTTACGATCCTCCTTAAACACAGTGATCCATTTAATTGGCTCCGTTTTGGACTTACTTCTGTTTTTATAGAATTCTACTATTTGTTTTGTCAACTTAGGAGGTACCATACTTTTAATGTACCAATAAAATTTAAGTCTTCATTTTCTCATGTCACTATTTGTGTGTGTGTATATTCTTCTATTTCCTTATAACCTACAAGTTTCTCCATCAGTAATTTTGAGGCCTAATATTTTCCTAATAATCTTTCTTTCTTTTGAATTTCTTCAGTATCCCCCTTTCTATTTAAAATTAAAGTTTATGCTCCATAAGGATGTTCAGGTTTGATTACAGTGCTGTAATGTCTAAGTTTACTGGATTTAGAAAGTGATTTTTTATTCTAAATATTTTATGTCAATCTGAATGCATCTGCCATTTTTTGACTACAAACTTTGTTTGCAGCTTTTTCCAGATCATTTTTTTGTGTCTTTTCTCCCAAGTATTTAAACTGTAAAACTTTTTCATTTTTCCATGTTTCATGCTAAAAAAACTTAGGTGCTTGTTTGTTCCATGTCATATATTCCATTTTTCCGAATGATATTTGTCGTCCTACTTTCTCAGCAGCTTCTACAGAAGTTGCGGAAAAAGTAGGACTATGAATATCATTCAAAAAAATGTAGTATACGGCATACAACAAACAAGCATATAAGTTTTTTAACACAAAATGTGGAAAAATAAAATGGGTTTCTCAGTTTAAATACCTGGTGGAAATTTTTAATTTCTTGGGGGAATTTAAATTTGTTTTTGAGCTGTGGTAATATCCCTAGTTAAAATTGCCAGATCATTTGCAGAGGTTAGGCAGTCTACTCTAATATTACTTCTACCTAACTTGATTGATTGATCTATGTATTGACTCGACTTTTGCTCTTGCCATTCTGTAATTACCTTTTCCAAATCACAGTTAAACAGTAAACGGGAGAGTCCATCTCCATCTCTGACACCAGTCTTTATATCAAATGGTTCAGAAATCATTTCCATAAATGTGTTAGAGTTTTATTACCAAGCCCTTGTTCCTTTAAAATTTGGAAGAGAGATTCATGGTCAGCTGAATCATAGAACTTCTTAAAATCCACAAATGTACATACAATATTGTTACTAGAAATCTTTGGGCACCTAAGGATTAGTTTTAAATTAAGAATTTGTTCCAGACTGAATATGTTTTGTCTAAAGCCTGTTTGATTGGACTCAATCAAGTAAACATTGTGAGAGAATTTTGTATGTGAGTGGGAGAAGAGAGATTCCTCAGTAATTAGTAACATTGGTTCTATCCCCTTTTTATGCAGTGTATGAATTAGGGCATTTTATAGTGTTAGGGCCAGCTGATTTTAGTAGTTCTGCAATTATAGCACCTTCTCTGGATGTTTTATTCTTTCTAAGTCTCTTAATTTGTATAGTTATTTTGATTTCATCGGGTTCTTTAGAGTTAGGGTAGGTGTTATTAGTTTTGCTGTAGTTGGAATTTATTTGCTGGTTCTGGGCAGTTTAACAGTTTTCCAAAATAATTAGCAAGTACCTTACAACTTTCCTTGTTGTTAAGAGCAAAACTGCCATTTTCATTTTTGAAGCAAAGACTTTGATGTTGGTTACTAGTTAGTTTTGTTTTGAAGGTTTTACAAAAGTGTCTTATATCATTCTTTTGGAAGTATTTTTCCATTTCTAAAAGTTGTGAAGTTTTTCAGTTTCTGATAGTCTGTTGGATTAATTTAGATGTTCTTTTCCTACATTTATAAAGGTGATGTATGTATTTTCAGTTTTTTAGCTATTCCAGTTTTTGAATGTCTCATGCCTAGACTTAATTGCTATTTCACAGTCTGCATTCCAGGAAGGGTGTTTTTGTTTCTTTCAAAGTGGAATTAAATTTTGTGCTGTTTTGTGAACTTTCCTTTAGGCTTTACCAATAGTTGGATTGGTTTTTGTCAAGTTCACTTGTTACAGTTGGGGTTATTTTGGCAGTGCCAAATTTTGGGATAACATTTTTTGTTTTGAATAGTTTTGAGATTGAAATTTTACTTTTATTTGTGTTAATTAATGATCAGAATCAATATTAGCCCCTTTCCTAATTTGGACATTTAAAATTTCTTTGTAATTAGGGTATGAAATTGCTACATGATTGATTTGAAATTCTCCATTAAATAAATGTCTTGGGTGCCCACCAAGTTTTTTGTTTAGAAGGGTTCTTTTTAAAATGTATTGACATGGTTTTAAGGTTAAAATTTTTGCTCATTTCAACAAGTCTTTGGCCATTTTGGTTTGTCCATTTATGCGCAGGATGTCCACCCACTGTTTTCTTATTTTTTTTTTCTTTATTGAGCATTGAAGTCAACCATTAAAATTTTAACATAGTTTGAGGGAATTTTCAAGCTGATGCTTTCTAACATTTCCCAAGCTTCATTAACTTCTTCAGGTTTTTTATGGTAATCCTGACTGACTGCATGTGGGCATTGATTAAAGTGCATGCTTTATTTGTGTATTTAAGAGAAGTTGCAATTAGTCTATTTCTAATGAGTCTTACCTCCAGTATTGAATTTAAAATATTTTTGGAGACTGCAAAAGCAATTTCCAGATGTCGTGTATTCTTTTATCAGTTTTACTTTTAAAAAGACAATAACGGTCAAAATCCATGGTGTTTTTGTGTGTCATTTGTGTTTTCTGAAGTACCAGACACACACACACACACACACACACACACATATCCATATCCATAGGCGGATGGATATGTGTGTGTGTGCGCGAGTGTATACCTATCCCTTTTTCCCGCTAAGGTAAGTCTTTCCATAGGCGGATGGATATGTGTGTGTGCGAGTGTATACCTGTCCCTTTTTCCCCCTAAGGTAAGTCTTTCTGCTCCTGGGATTGGAATGACTCCTTACCCTCTCCCTTAAAACCCCTATCCTTTCATCATTCCCTCTCCTTCCCTCTTTCCTGATGAAGTAACCGTGGGTTGCGAAAGCTTGAAATTTGTGTGTGTGTTTGTGTGTTTTTTATTGTGTCTATCTACCAGCGCTTTCTCGTTTGGTAACTCACAGCATCTTTGTTTTTCAATATATCCTGGTTTATATGATGGTGCCAGATGCCGTCTATACAGCAAGTTACAAGGGCTTTGTGGCACCTCAGTTTAGTCCACATGAGGTCCATGAGGTCATTGACACGGTGTGTACTTTTAACTCCATAGGTGCTATGGATGTTGTACTTTTACCATTTATTCATTTGACAACCCATCTGGGGACAATGTGTTTTATAAGTGACAAACCATGTGGAGTTTTTTAAAATATATTTACACTTTCTTCTCAAAGTAAAAAGTTTTATCTTGCGTAGATTAATGATTACCTGTTTTCTTTTCATACCATGTGCTGCCAGTATGAAGATAACAGCATGATTCTGTTGAAACTAGTAATTGGAATAAAGGTCTTAAAATCAAGTGATCTTGGCTTTCATGAAAAAATATATATATATATATATATATATATATATATATATATATATATATATATATATATATATATATATATATATATATAAAAAAATCAGAGATCGCTCCAACAACATGTGTAAGTTATATAGCCTTTAACGAGGAAAAAATGTCACACAGTTTTACAAAACTCAACATATCCAGATTTACATGCATTTTCTTCTTTATTTTATTAAGTTGGGTGTTATAAAAAATTTTTAAACATTTAAATTCACTGGGCTCTTAAGTATATTACATTTTGTAGATATGAGAATAAGACATAAGCACATGAACAGAAGTCCCCACAGCAACAAAACCAGTTTCTTACATATTAAGCCTCTTATGAAATCCATAGTTAGGAGAGAGTGGCTGTAAGAAAAAAAGAATTTGTTTTAAACTGATTTATTTACTGAAGAAAATAAAGAGCACACAGATTATCATCATATAAAAACCTACTCAGAGTAGAAAAAGCCAGAGACTCTCCATTATCACAGTTTAATAAATTTCGAAGAGATCGTAAACAGCTTGATATAGAATTAATATTCCTTCACTCCTCCTAAATTCTATGTAATGCTGGTCTACAACTTTACATATTCCCAATCTGTGTGAAAATTTTTCAAATTTTTGTTGTTTTCTACAAACATCTTATAATGTTACATGTGTTTACATCTTATTCTCATATCTGCAAAATATAATATACTTAAGAGCCCAGTGAATTTAAATGTTTAAAATTTTTTTATAACACCCAACTTATTAAATAAAGAAGAAAACCATGTAAAACAGGATATGTTGAGTTTTGTAAAATGTGCGACATTTTTTCCTTGTTAAAGTCTATATAACTTACACAATATACTTGATATCCATTTTTCTCTTCTGACATAAGTTTCTAGCAAACCCATACTTCACATGTATGGCTGATTGGCTTCACAAATTACAAGTTTTTCATTTTTATGAATATTTAGCTCGTGGCACAAATTCTGCTTCTGTGGAAGATGATGTTACAGTATTTTGTCTTTTAGTTCCCCATCTTATCTTTCAATTTTCCTATTTACAAAGAGAGGCAATACAAGACTGATTGGCTTCGCAAATTACAAGTTTTTCATTTTTATGAATATTTAGCTCATGGCACAAATTCTGCTTCTGTGGAAGACGATGTTACAGTATTTTGTCTTTTAGTTCCCCATCTTATAATGTTACTAAACAGCTTGATGGATAACCTGATGTTGAATTACAGTTTCATTGTTTTCTTCATTTTTTATAATGCATCCCATAGTTCACTCCTCTCCCCCTCATATGTAATGCAGTATTCTCATTAAGTCTTTCTGACATGATTTCTTTGCATCGCTTTGATACTGACTGAAATTGTTAACGGCATAACTTAAATCTGATCATCTTGTTTTAGTAATAAAAAGGCACTTTCTCATGGGGTCTTCTATCATACTCCACTTTTCTGTAATTCAATCCCTTGGGTGTGTTCATTGGCTTCCATTCATCCATATCAAACATCTTCAATAGATTTTCCAAATAAGTTTTCTGATTCAAAATGATTCCATCTTCCTTGTTATCTACACTCCTGGAAATGGAAAAAAGAACACATTGACACCGGTGTGTCAGACCCACCATACTTGCTCCGGACACTGCGAGAGGGCTGTACAAGCAATGATCACACGCACGGCACAGCGGACACACCAGGAACCGCGGTGTTGGCCGTCGAATGGCGCTAGCTGCGCAGCATTTGTGCGCCACTGCCGTCAGTGTCAGCCAGTTTGCCGTGGCATACGGAGCTCCATCGCAGTCTTTAACACTGGTAGCATGCCGCGACAGCGTGGATGTGAACCGTATGTGCAGTTGACGGACTTTGAGCGAGGGCGTATAGTGGGCATGCGGGAGGCCGGGTGGACGTACCGCCGAATTGCTCAACACGTGGGGCGTGAGGTCTCCACAGTACATCGATGTTGTCGCCAGTGGTCGGCGGAAGGTGCACTTGCCCGTCGACCTGGGACCGGACCGCAGCGACACACGGATGCACGCCAAGACCGTAGGATCCTACGCAGTGCCGTAGGGGACCGCACCGCCACTTCCCAGCAAATTAGGGACACTGTTGCTCCTGGGGTATCGGCGAGGACCATTCGCAACCGTCTCCATGAAGCTGGGCTACGGTCCCGCACACCGTTAGGCCGTCTTCCACTCACGCCCCAACATCGTGCAGCCTGCCTCCAGTGATGTCGCGACAGGCGTTAATGGAGGGACGAATGGAGACGTGTCGTCTTCAGCGATGAGAATCGCTTCTGCCTTGGTGCCAATGATGGTCGTATGCGTGTTTGGCGCCGTGCAGGTGAGCGCCACAATCAGGACTGCATACGACCGAGGCACACAGGGCCAACACCCGGCATCATGGTGTGGGGAGCGATCTCCTACACTGGCCGTACACCACTGGTGATCGTCGAGGGGACACTGAATAGTGCACGGTACATCCAAACCGTCATCGAACCCATCGTTCTACCATTCCTAGACCGGCAAGGGAACTTGCTGTTCCAACAGGACAATGCACGTCCGCAGTATCCCGTGCCACCCAACGTGCTCTAGAAGGTGTAAGTCAACTACCCTGGCCAGCAAGATCTCCGGATCTGTCCCCCATTGAGCATGTTTGGGACTGGATGAAGCGTCGTCTCACGTGGTCTGCACGTCCAGCACGAACGCTGGTCCAACTGAGGCGCCAGGTGGAAATGGCATGGCAAGCCGTTCCACAGGACTACATCCAGCATCTCTACGATCGTCTCCATGGGAGAATAGCAGCCTGCATTGCTACGAAAGGTGGATATACACTGTACTAGTGCCGACATTGTGCATGCTCTGTTGCCTGTGTCTATGTGCCTGTAGTTCTGTCGGTGTGATCATGTGATGTATCTGACCCCAGGAATGTGTCAATAAAGTTTCCCCTTCCTGGGACAATGAATTCACGGTGTTCTTATTTCAATTTCCAGGAGTGTATTTTATTAACCAATAATAGTTTCAAATCCCCCAAATATTTAATTTTAAATTTAATTCTCAAAGATAATTTGAATTATTCAAT
Organism: Schistocerca americana; assembly: GCF_021461395.2. Taxonomy (NCBI): domain Eukaryota; kingdom Metazoa; phylum Arthropoda; class Insecta; order Orthoptera; family Acrididae; genus Schistocerca; species Schistocerca americana. The sequence continues at coordinate 63,754,069 of NC_060125.1, forward strand.
TTTCATCTTACCATTACCTAATGATTGTCATGTGCATATAACAAAATATAAACATTAGTGTCCAAGTTGCTTTAAACGTATAGATGTCCAGCAGCATTGCTTTGAACAAAGCCTAAATCCTTGACAAACTTGTCAAATTTTAAATTTCAAGATTTTGAAGGCTGCTTTAAACCATAAATTTCTTATTTTTGATTACCTACAGTACATGGTGCTCCATTAAATTGTGATGGTATCTTTGCATAAAACTCTTCATCTAAGTTTCCATTAACAAAAGCACTATTTACATCAATTTGGTGTGCAATTCATTTTTGATGATCCATAACGCCAAGTACTGTTGTCAACCTGGCTACAGGGTCATATGTTTAGTTTTAGTCAAATCCTTTTCTTTGATGACTACGTTGAGCAACTAGTATAGCTTTATGACTACTAATTTTGCCTACATCATTACATATGGAAAATCCAGGATGGAGTGTAACAATACCAGAGAAGGAAAGTTGCCATATAGCGGAGATGCTGAGTCACGATAGGCACAACAAAAAGATTCACACAATTATAGCTTTTGGTCATTAAAGCCTTTGTCAGCAGTAGACACACATACACACACGCACACACACACTCGTGCAAATGCAACTAGCACACATGTCAGCATGAAGGGCAGGAGAGAAGGTGCAGTCTCCTGCTCTCGTCTTAACTGCAACACTTCACTGTCTGCCACTCCCACCATACTATGCCTCCCCCTCCCTGCCCCCGCCTCCTCCTTACCCCCATCCAGTCACCACTCCCATCATGCACTGGTGCTGCTGCTTGAAGTATGGTTTCAGCTCTCTGAGACTGCAGACGTGTGTGCTAGTTACGTTTCTTTATCTGGTCTGCTGTAAATGTCACTGAAAGTCTCCAGGACATCCTTGATGTACATTTCTGCATTTAATGCTAAAACAGCATAGTTTTGCTTCCACGCAGATGTCTTCTTTCTCTTGCATTTTGTTGGATTTCAGGAGATTTAACATCTTTAGCTTCATTTTCACTTGATATGCTGTCATTTCTTTAGTCACTGACATTTTCTACATCAATTATAACCTCATTTTTTGTGTTTTCTTTGCAAGAGAACCAGTCTTCATTATTATGTATCTTGTGAGAATGATTTGTCTCCCTTCAGGACACCTTATCCTATATTCATTAACACAATATGAAAAAATAAATCATTTCTTTATTCTGGAAGCAAACTTCCCATCTATCACTTCTGCAGAAAGTTGAAATATGCTACACAACCAAACACTTTCAGTTTCTGCAACTTTGCATTTCACCATACCACAGAGTAGCACAAACTACCATTCTTACTGCAAATGTTGTGTTCTGTTTATCAAGTAAAATGCGGTATTTACTGCTTCTGACCAAAGAGATTTTTCAAGTTTCTATTCAATAACATGCAGTGTGACTTTTTTTTATAATGTTCTTATTCATGTGTTCTCTCTCTCCATTGTGCTGTGGTGAATATTTCATCATTGATTCATACCAGGTTCCCTTCTCTTTAACGAAGTTTTTTGTCTCATTTGGCAAATATTACCTCCTTTATCAGAGTGGAATCTACTAATTCTTAGACTGAAATGAGCATTTGCCGTATCTTCATACTGTTTAACATATTCCAGCACTTCAGATTTATTTTTCATCACATATACAGCTGCAAAATGAGTATATCCATTTATAAATATAACGATGCACCTCTTTCCATCTCAAGAGTAATAGGATCCATGAGATCACTGTATACTAGCTCCAGTGGACATTTTGCTCTTATCTTCTATCTTTCACATGATATCTTGTGAACCATGGATGAAGGGTATCAGACGTATGCCATATTCCTTGACTTCCGGAAAGTGTTTGACTCGGTGCCCCACTGCAGACTCCTAACTAAGGTACGAGCATATGAGATTGGTTCCCAAATATGTGAGTGGCTCGAAGACTTCATAAGTAATAGAACCAAGTACGTTGTCCTCGATGGTGAGTGTTCATCGGAGGTGAGGGTGTCATCTGGAGTGCCCCAGGGAAGTGTGGTAGGTCCGCTGTTGTTTTCTATCTACATAAATTATCTTTTGGATAGGGTGGATAGCAATGTGTGGCTGTTTGCTGTTGGTGCTGTGGTGCACGGGAAGGTGTCGTCGTTGAGTGACTGTAGGAGGATACAAGATGACTTGGACAGGATTTGTGATTGGTGTAAAGAATGGCAGCTAACTCTAAATATAGATAAATGTAAATTAATGCAGATGAATAGGAAAAAGAATCCTGTAATGTTTGAATACTCCATTAGTAGTGTAGTGCTTGACACAGTCATGTCGATTAAATATTTGGGCGTAACATTGCAGAGCGATATGAAGTGGGAGAAGCATGTAATGGTAGTTGTGGGGAAGGCGGATAGCCGTCTTCGGTTCATTGGTAGAATTTTGGGAAGATGTGGTTCATCTGTAAAGGAGACCACTTATAAAACAGTAATATGACCTATTCTTGAGTACTGCTCTAGCGTTTGGGATCCCTATCAGGTCAGATTGAGGGAGGACACAGAAGCAATTCAGAGGTGTGCTGCTAGATTTGTTACTGGTAGGTTTGATCATCACGCGAGTGTTACAGATATGCTTCAGGAACTCGGGTTGGGGTCTGTAGAGGAAAGGAGGCATTCTTTTCATGAATCGCTACTGAGGAAATTTAGAAAATCAGCATTTGAGGCTGACTGCAGTACAATTTTACTGCCGCCAACTTACATTTTGTGGAAAGACCACAAAGATAAGATAAGAGAGATTAGGGCTCATACAGAGGCATATAGGCAGCCATTTTTCCCTCGTTCTGTTTGGGAGTGCAACAGGGAGAGAAGATGCTAGGTGTGGTACAAGGTACCCTCCGTCACACTCCGTATGGTGGATTGCAGAGTACGTATGTAGATGTAGATGTAGATACAGATTGTGTGGAAAACTTGTTTGCTTGCCCTCCATTCATATGGTGCATGATTCTGGTGCATTCATACCTTCAATGTTATTTTTTTCCATGTATTTGAGAAGCATTTTTAGATCAGGACAATTTGTGTCCTCTAATCTTTGATGACAGATTTTCATTGTTTCTGGTGAATTTCAGAGTGTACATTACTTTTTATTGTATTTTGTTGAGGAAAAAAATTGTTTCTTTGTGATAAGCATCAGGTGCTGACAAAAAGCAGTGAGTTTAGTTTTCAAAATTTATTTCTGAAGCTGGAGGTACTGTTTACACAAGAAGACACTTGATCAAGGAGCTTCTAAAAACACCTAAGAGTAAAAGTGCGACTCAAAATAAAAAACAGAGATAAACAAAACATTATGCTCATATATGATGTTGATTAATAATTTGACACAAAGCTTCTTTTTAAATACGTTAATAAAAAGAATTTACTTTAACACTTTCCCTTGTTAGACAGAAATTAACAAACAGGCAAACCCACAAAACAAAACAAAACTGAGTTTTACTACAGTCCCGTTTGTTTACACAATATCTTCATACATGTCTTCAGGAGAGCTTTGGTCATGATGTCTGCTACCTTCTCTTCAAATGGGATTTGATGAACTCTAATTATTCCTTCATGAATAAAGAAATGCTTGATGGCTATATGTTTGGTTTGGCAATGAAATTCTGGATTCTCTGCCAACTTCACTACTGCTGAATTGTCAATTTGGAGAATTGGGATTTCGGATAGTCTTGTTGTTTCTCTGAATAGATGATTTAACCAAATAATCTCCTTGACAGCTTCATTTGTTGCAACTAGTTCAGCTTCAGTTGTAGATGTTGATTCCATAGTTTGTCACTGACTTAGCCATGATATCGCCTCTCCTGTGTAGTTGATGACTACTCCAGATGTTGATCTGCCTGTTTTTGAGCAACCTCCAAAATCTGCATCACTGTTGCATTCCAAAGTTGTGCTCTTTCCTCTTGATTTGTATGTGATTCCATATTCAGTCATTCCAGATACATAACAAAAAACCCTTTTTACTCTTAATACGTCTTCTTTGGTGGGATTCTCGAGAGATCGTGACAGAAAACTTACACTGAAGGCTAGGTCTGGTCTTGTGCCAACCATCAGATACATTAATGCTCCAACTGCTTCTGTATATGTAAAAGACTGTTCTTCTACTATGTCATCTTTTCCTGGTTGTGAAACATCTGTAGCTTTCAACATTGGGGTACAAACTGCTTTACACTCTGAAAAGTTGAAACATTTTAAAATTCATTGTGCACAAGCCTTGATACAACCAACCTTGCCATGTTCAATTTGCAGACCTAAATTGTAGTTTACCGGTGCTGTTGTGATCTTTAACTCCTTTTGCAATTGTTGAAAGAAAATGCTTAAAACATTTGAATCAGTGGCAGCTAGCAACCTGTCATCAAATACAAAATTACCAGAACTTCCTTGCCATTTTAATTTTGAATGTGCAAGCATGGATCCACTTGGCTTACTCTGAAATCTGGACCAACCAAAAATTCTCTGAATTATTTGTTCCAGCATCTTGGTGCTTGTTTTAAACCATAGAGGCTTTTTTAATCTGCAAACTCTGTTTGTACCATATTAATAACCTATTGTTTCTGCAATATAAATGGTTTCCTCATGTTTCCCATACAGGATGGCCATTGACACATCAAACTGTCAGAAATACATTCTTTTATTTGCAGTAACACTCAAAAGAGACTGAATCATTGTAATTTTTTCAACTGGACTAAAAGTTTGACTGTAATCTACACCTTCTCGTAGACTAAACCCTTGGCAACCAGTCGAGCCTTAAATTTTTTGATCTGACCCTCTTCATTTGTTTTCAGTTGAAACATCCACTTACATGGTATTTTCTTGGCACCCTTCAGTAAGTCTTCAGGCTCCCAGATTTCATTTTCAATCAGAGAGTCCATTTCTCTGTCCATTGCTTCTTTCCAATTGATGCTGTCTTCATGTCTAAGTGCATCCTCATAGTTTCAGGAACCCCAGTTGTGACAAAGAAATCTTCTGTTATTGCATAATCATTGGGTTATTTTGGTCTCTTTAATGATGAACGATCTCTTAACTTCACTTCTATTTCTCTTTGCAAGTTTCCAGAATGTCATCATCAGATTCTGTGTCTGAACTAGTTTCATGGCCCAAACTATCTTCTGAGTGTGTATTTTCCTCACTCTCTGAGTGGTTTTTAATATAATCTGGACCTGAAATGGGTTTTTCAACATCTTGAGATGGTAGTGTAACTTGTTCAGCACAGCATCCTGGTTTTTCTTCAAATTGCACATCTCTGGACAGCACAACTGAATTACTTTCTTTTATCAAAATATTGAAGCATTCATCACCTTTGTAAGTGAGATGTCCTTTAACAGCTTTCTTGTCCATTTTCCTTCGTTTTTCACTTATAATGCATGCATAACATGTTGAGCCAATAATCCTAAGTTGTTTAGTTCGAGGCTTTTTCCATTCCCACAACTCATAAGGACTGACAACTTCAACAGATGACTTCCCTGTCCTATTCAAGATGTAAATTCCCGTGTTAACTAGTTCAGCCCATATCTGTTCTGGATAAGTGACATCTGGATTTGAATACGTAAGTGTCCTGGCTATCTCATCAACTGTCCTATTATCCCGCTCACGAATACCGTTTTGCTCAGGAGTATAGTGAGCAGTCAATCGCTGTGTTATACCATTTGAACTTAAGATGGATCTGACCTCTTTGTTATCAAACTCCTTGCCATTGTCACTCAGCAACTCTTTTAACAGAGTACCCCAATGCCTTTGTACATGAGACAAAATCTTTGAAAATTTTACTCAACTCTGATTTTTCTGCAGCAAAATAACCACAGCGAAACTTGGTGTAATTGTCTTTGAACAAAATGAGGTAACGTTTCTTCTGGAATGACTAATGAAAAGGTCAACAAAGATCAGTTGATATCAACTCAGCAGGCCTTGTTGACTTTTTTCTAGTTCCAAATGGTAGACAATGTACTTTCCCAAATTTGCATGATTCACACAAACCTCTGCCCTTTCCTTAACATCAATGTTAAATTCCTTTCCGAGTTTTGTTTTAATTTGTTTTAACATGACACTTGTCTTGATGACCCCATCTCTCATGATACAGTTGAAGTGCCTCATATCTATCTTCCACTGAAAGATTCACAGTTGCACCCTTCTATGGCACTAAGGGCTTAATTTCTGCTTTGTATAAAATACCACCAACTCTACGATTTCCACACAGTCTCACTCTACAATTGTCAAAGAGCAGTATTTAGCACTTGATTGAAATATACTGTTTTTGTTACTATCTTGGGCAGCTAAAATCGGTTTTTGTAAATTTTTCGTACATACCAGACATCAGTCAGTGTCAGCTCTTCACATCTGCTGCCAACTGTTGACAGAATCCAAATTGATCCTCTTCCTGTTGCTTCTAGAGACTCCTGCCCAGTGGCCTTTATACAGCAGGGATAGCTGAATGCTTCAAAGCTGAGAAAGTAATCAGGACTATTTGTCATATGTTTTGTTGCACCATTGTCAATCCACCATTTGCATACATCCACTTCTAATGAAGAAGCCTCACCACAAAAGTAAACAATGTTACATTTTTTTCTACAGTTTTGTCCATATTTTTCTGCACAGTTGTATTTTTAGCAGGTCTTCCATCAGCAATCCACTTCTTACAATATTTGATCCAGTGACCTGGTTCTTTTCAATAGTTAAATTTTCCTTTAACTTTGAATTTTTTAGTTTTTATTTTGTTTTGTACACCTGATTTGATACTAATGTCTCTTGCTTGGTTTTGTCACTATTCTTTGTGAAATTTCTCTCAAATGTGCACAATCATTCCTTTAATTCATCAAACATTTTCTTATCATCTTTTGTTGATAACATCCAACTTGATTTAAAGCAATTAAAGCTTGCAGGTAGAATATGTAAAACTTAACATGCCAATATCAAATCTGGTAGCACAGTTTCTCTGTTGTGACTCACCAATCTTTCAAAGTGCCTCCGCGCAGTTATGTGTGTCCTCTACATGCGGCGCTGTCTGCCAGCCATGCAGCAGCAGCAGCACCTAAGTGGCCAGCCAGGCAGCGGCCACTATACTTGGACTCAGTTATGATTTGACTGTGAAAGTGTACTCATATCTTACTCTGTTTACTTGATCTGTGACATTCATGTATTGCGTCTTCCTTGAAATGTATTTGTTCAACTTGAAGTTATTACAATTGGTGATGAGGTAGTGATTTTTCTTTTCCATCATTGACCCACATGTTTCCATGGCTACTTTAGAGCAACTATTGCATAGAAAAAACACACACTTCTCGCAAATGTGATACGTGATTTCGTTGCGGCATCAAATGCGGGGCGCCTCTCGTCGTTGTCTCTACCTACTTTTCCTCCTTACGACGAGACACGGAAGACTGGTCTGATTACAAAAAACGTCTTCAACAGCACTTCTTGGCATTTCATGTCACGGACGAACAAACATGTTAGTCTCTGTTCCTTTCATGGATTTCACCTCAAATGTATCGGCTGTTGTTGCAATTGGCTCCTTTGAAAGATCCTGCGTCTTTGTCCTTTGCTGAAATGTGCTCCCTTCTGTCCGTCTGTTTTCAAAAGCACATGTGGTATCCCCTTGTGTTGCCTTTTACTGTTGTCAAAAACAACTGAATCAATCCTATCATGCCTGGGCCGCTGAACTTCATGGTATCAGTAGAAAGTGTCAATTTGTTACTGTAGTTCACATAGAATCCTACGCTGATTCCATGGTACGGGATGCTATTATCCGATCTGCACCCGACAAAGAAGTTAGGCAATGTTCCCTTCAGTTTGCAAATCCAACTCTAGGTGAAGTCCTATCCATCACTCAGTCTTTTGAAATTTCTCGCACCGCTGGAGCGCAAATAGAGGCATGGGGTGACGTCGGGGAAATACAACCTCTGTGCGATGTTGACGAAGCATGTGGCGTGTCCCCGCTGGCCGACGTGGCCGCAGTACGCTCCCAAGCGCAGCCTCGGCCTAACCGTAAACAAACCTCTAAGAAACTGCAGCAAAACCCACGGCAACTTCCTTCATGTCCGCAGTGTTTTATGAAACATTCACAAGAAGATTGTCCACAACGTTGGGCAGTGTGTCAGTAATGCAAAAAAAAAGGGTCATGTGTCATCCGTTCGCAAATCCGACCGCATACATGATGTTCATGAACATGATGCTGATTCTGATTATGTGTTGTCTGTCAATTGTACTTCTTCCCTTTCAGGGAAGTTATTCCTCACTGTCCAAATACTTGGTTGAGATGTTCGCACGTTCGCATGCAAGTGTAAACTGGTTCTGCTGCCACCATCATCAATTCTCAGACGTATCTTCAGTTGAGTTCTCTAATCCTGTCACCTGTCACTAGGCAATTATGGACTTACAATAAACAGATTTCTCTCTTGGGACAATTTGATACTGAGGTATCTTACAAATCTGTCATACGCACTGTTCCCATATTTGTGATTGACCATAGTAACGCTGAGAATCTTTTTGGTTTCGATGCCTCTGATGTTTTTGGGTTCTCCATAGATGACTCTGTCATTATTGTCTCTGATGCTATTCCTTATGCTCAGTTGGATTCCTTGTCGACATTTTCATCCCTTTTTTCTCCTGGGTTAGGCCGTGCAAACAACTTTGAAGCTCATATCACACTCAAACTGACTGCTCAGCCTAAGTTTTTTTGGGCTCGGCCCATTCCTGTGGCCCTTCGTGATCAGGTCAAACTGGAGCTGGATCATATCACTGCTTCAGGGGTCTTGCTTCCTGTCACTTCCAGTGAGTGGTCCTCTCCTGTCATTGTCATTGCTAAGCCAAATGGTGATATTCGTCTCTGCGGCAATTTCAAAGCCACTGTAAATGCTCAATGCCTTATTGACAATTACCCTATGCCTCAACCTAAAGGAATGTTCCCTAAACTTGCTGGACGCCAGTATTTTTCTAAACTTGACCTGTCAGAAGCTTATCATCTACTTCCTCTCGACACCGCTTGCTGGCAGTTTCTGGTCCTTAACACGCCTTTCGGCCTCTATCAATACCAACGGTTGCCATTCGGGGTTGCCAGTGCCCCTGCTCTCTTTCAGCGATTCTTGGCACAATGATTGCTCACTGTCCCTGGGTGTATAAATTACCAGGACGACATTGTTGTCACTGGCTCCACCACTGACGAACATCTTCAAAATCTCCGCACGCTTTTTCATGTCTTACAGACTGCCGGTCCTAAGTGTAATCTTCAAAAATCAAAATTTTTTCAGCCATCTATCACATACTTGGGGTTCCAACTCTCTCGGGATGGTATTAGCCCACTTCAGCAAACTGTTGCTGTGATCGATGCCCTTCCTTGCCCTACATCTGTTAAGGAACTGCAGGCCTTCCCGGGGAAAATAGCATATTATCACAAGTTTTTACCGTCTGCTGCTTCGGTGGCTCAGCCATTGCATTGCCTGTTGCATAAAAACATGCCTTTTCACTGGTCCGTGTCATGCGATGCGGCTTTCCAGAAATGGAAGACTATGCTGAAACAGGCCCCGTGCCTGGCTACTTATCGACCTGGCCAACATCTTGTTCTTGCCATGGACGCCTCTCAGTACGGGTTTGGTGCAGTCCTTGTGCACCATTTTTCTGACGGTTCTGGACAACCCGTTGCTTATGCCTCCTAAATGCTCACGGATGCCCAGCAAAAGTATTCTCAAATTGAAAAAGAAGCTTTGGCCATTATTTATGCTCTTCATAAGTTTGGTGTTTTTCTCTATGGATCCAAATTTCATCTTGTTACGGATCACAAACCACTTGTTTCCTTGTTTCATCCATCAACGTCACTTCCCAACAAGGCTGCACACCGCCTCCAGCGTTGGGCTCTTTACTTGTCTCATTTCAATTATGAGACGGCTGAACATGCAAATGCTGATGCACTGTCTTGCCTTCCCATAGGTCCTGATCTGGCATTCGATAGGGATGAACTTTTGTGTTTCCACCTGGATGTTGCCGAGCAGCGGGTTGTGGATGGGTTCCCCATCACCGGGGACCAGCTGGTGGCTGGTACGGGTTCTGATCCTACCCTCTCCCAGGTTTTATGCTGTATTCAGAAGGGTTGGCCAGATCATTCGTCTGCTAAGACTTCTGATCCGTTGCGGAACTACTACGCTTTGTGTTACTGCCTCACAGCTAGGGATGGTGTTATCCTCCTTTCCACTGAAAATGCTTTGCCTGCGTCTTTGTGTGCTTCGGTCTTGCGCCTCTTTCACCAAGGGCACTCAGGTGTCTCTCGCACAAAATCTCTGGCGCACTGTCATGTGTACTGGCCCGGCATTGACTCTGAAATCACACACATGGTCGCTGCCTGCGGCCCTTGTGTGTCACAGGCCGCCGCCCTAAAGTCATCTTTGTCACCATGGCCTTTGCCTGAGAAGCCCTGGGAGCGTATTCATGCTGACTTCAAGGGGCCTTTTTAGGTACTTATTGGCTTCTCGTTATTGACGCCTACTCTAAGTTTCGTTTCATTATCCGTTGCATGTCGCCTACCACCGCGGCAACCACCAATGCTCTAGCTCGCATTTTCTCTTGTGAAGGCCTTCCCTCTACTCTTGTTACTGATAATGGACTGCAATTTGCCTCTTCTGATTTTGCGGATTTTTGTGCTCGTCACAGCATCATGGATGTCACGGCCCCTCTGTTCCATCCACAGTCAAACGGTGAGGCTGAACGACTGGTCCACACATTTAATGCTCAGATGAGGAAACTCCTGACTTCTTCTGCTGGTGATGCACTTCTCCAATGTCTGGCTTCTTACAATTTCACCCCCATGGGCGACCACAGCCCGGCTGAGCTCTTACTTGGCCGACAGCTCCGCATGCTACTTCGTCTTCTGCGGCCTTCCACCTCACGGCCGCGGGTGCTTTCACTTGGCTAGTTCACCACCAACGACCTTGTATTGGTACCGAGATATGGCAGGCAGCCAAGATGGAGTCCTGGTTGCATCTTATAACACTGTGGCCAACGCCTGTATGAAATCCAGATGGACACGGGTGTTGCAGTGCGTCATTCAGACCAGCTTCGGCCTCGTGTGCCAGCAACGCCTGTTCCGGATGCCGCTGCACCACCTTCGGCTATACCTGATGCTCGGGGTACTGGAATCTCTCATTACTCACAACACAGTCCTCTCACCATCATATCGGTGCCAGCACAAGAACTGATGCCACCAGGAGACGTGCCCATGCAGGAACCAGATGACCATCATCTGTCAGAGCAACTCTACTCGCCTCCTTCTCCTATGGACGCAGACACATTGCCCATGTCTCCTGTTATAACAACCAGACTTGCCACAATGGGCAGATTGGTGCACGGGTCCCCAGCAGATTTGATCCCCATGTCTCCTGTCATCTCGACCTGGGGACACTTCCGTCCGTACCGGAAGCCTCCTCCTCGAGACTTTATGGCCAGTCAAACAACACCTATGGACGTTAGCAATCTACAGGCCACCTCCATCAAGACCTGTGCAAGAACTTCAAAGGGGGGAAAAGTGTTGTGACTCACCGATCTTTCAAAGTGCCGCCGAGCAGTTACGTGCGTCCTCTACATGTGGCGCTGTCTGCCAGCCATGCAGCAGCAGCGCCACCTAAGCGGCCAGCCAGCCAGCAGCCGCTAGACTTGGACTCAGTTATGATTTGACTGTTTAAGTGTACACACGTCTTACTCTGTTTACTTGATGTGTGACTTTCATGTATTGCGTCTTCCTTGAAATATATTTGTTCAACTTGAAGTTATTACATTCTCCCTTTGCTTTAAGCCCGTTGTTCAGTTCATTCCACAGACTTGTTAACTTCGCTATGTGTGTGGAGATGTCTTCTCCCTGATTCCAATTAAATGCGAAGAAATCTGAACAAATCTTGAACAACCGATCCTTTGATGATGCTTCAGAATTCAATGCCTCCCATGCTCCATGAGCTGTTTCTTTGTCCATGATCTTCTGATACACAGTGTCTATAACTGCACCTGTAATCATCGACTTGGCATAACTGCTCACTTTATGATAAAAATCTGACTTGGCTTTATGATCCTATATTGCTTGCCATCAAGAATGTCTAAAGCTACTTCATGATAGTCAATTAGAGCTCATATTTTTCTCTCCACAATGGCCAATCAGTTTCACTATTCAATTACTTGATAAGTTTTACCAGATCCATTTCAACTCTAAAACCAAAAACACACTCTCAAATATGAGTTAAAAGAAAACTGTATGTGTCACTTTTTGCACTCATTTTTACACATGGAACTGGGACCCATAACGTATTGCATTTTGTTGAGGAGAAAAAAAACTTATTTCTTCTCAATAAAGATCAGTTGCTGACAAAAAGCAGTGAGTTTGATTTTCAAATACTTAGATTTATTTCTGAATCTGGAGGCACTGTTTACACAAGAAGTCACTTGACCAAGGAGCTTCTAAAAACACGTAAGAGTAAAAGTGCGAGTGTTGTGACTCAAAATAAAAAATAGAGATAAACAAAGCATTATGCTCATATATGATGTTGATAAATCAATTGACACAAAACTTTTTTTTAAATACATTAATAAAAAGAATTTAACACTTGTAAAGCATTTGCTATTTACAAGTGTATTTTAAGTCATTCACAAAGTGTTGACTTGTGCCAGAGTCCAAATTAAATGAACCAATTCATTAAATGCACCAACAGAAAAGAACATGCATCTGAACTTGCAGAAACCTCTTCAGAGTCACAGTTTATGGAATATGCAGAGCCTTTCTTATTTTTGTTTCTTTATTACAGTTAGTTCTCTTGGTTCCAAATTCATTTCAGTTATGACTTTGAAGTTAAAATATTTTTGCCTGCCCGAACTGTGCTTGTCACATTTGCAAACAGTTGTGAATTTGGTTTTTCTGTGAGTTTTTCCATTACTGGAAATGTTTCTGCTCATATTAAACACTGTGTTCTGTTCATATCACATTGCGCGTTTCTCTTTACACTGCATATTTACTTTTGTGATCTATGAACCTATTTTTCATGATGCTTATCTTCATATTTTTGGCAGACAGTGTCTCAATTGCAGTTACACTACCGTCATACTCCTGTTGCACTCTTAAGGAAAGAGGACTCACAGCGTCCGTTTCATCAGCTGTCACATCTGTCAACCAAAGATCATATATCAACTTGTCAAATTCTAAGAAATGTTCTCTCAATACACTTTTTACTGGAGTGAACATCAATACCAGTAATTGTCACAAAGAAGTAACTGACTAGCAATACTTTTTCTTTCAAATGTGGTGCACAAATTTTTCCACATTCAAAATGCACTTTTGCATTCTTTCACATAGCTAAAAGTGCTGTCTACAATTTCTTCTATTATTCTAGAATGACACTTTTTATCACATTTTGTGAGATTTTTGAGCTATTTGCCTTTCTCAGGTCAGTCCTTTACCAACAAATTGAATTTGTATGCATACCTTGCATTCAAAATTTCCCGTTTCCAAAATTGTTTCTATCAAAAAATGTAACTTGAGATTTACTTACATATTTTTCTGACATTTTTTCATTCAAAGTTGATAAGCTAAAAATACAAAAATTTTTGCTTAATAGTTACATTTCAAACTTCCTGCTATGTACTTTCCTTCTATCGTTCCATAACCTGTTGATAAAACTGTTATCAGAGCATGGTTGCAGGCATGTAAAATTTAGTTTTAACTGATTACTTTGATGAAGAAAATGGGGAAGACACAATACATTACAGAGATAACATATAAAAATGTAGACTCATAATAGAGTGCGTCAAAGACTCTCGATGATCAAAGTTTAATACATGTCAAAGAGATCCTCTGGAGCTCATTATAGAACTGCTGTTCTTTCAATACCTGTGTGATTAAATGGCAGCAAAAGCAGTGATACATATTTTAATATAATGTTTAGATTTAATGCAGAATGATGTCAAAAACAATGCTGAAACACAGTCTGCTTTAATATGAAGGTTCTTAATAATACAGAATTTTGTGTTCACTATCATTAACATTCCTTTAAGCAACTTTTGAATAGAATTCTTTACTTTCCTCTGAATCATTTTCAAAATAAGATATCAACTTTTTCACACCATTAGCTTTATTTCTGCTTAACTGACTCACTGATTGAAGTTGAGGTGCTTCAAACTTATTAGAGCATTTCTTCTACTAAGTTTCAGCATCTGAACATCTCTCAATGAAGCAAAGTAAGAATTTTGAAAAAAGAATGTATGCTCGTCTTAGGTTTCTTTATACAGTGCAGTACTCTTACCCCAGATATCTTAAGACAATTTGACTTTCATTATTTTTTTGAAATTGATTTCACATCATAAGCATATCAGTCTAATTAAAGTTTCAGCACCTCAGCATCTCTCAGTGAAGTAACTATTTAAAAAAAGCCACCGTATGCTGGTCTTAGGTTTTCTTATATAATTCAGTACTCTGCCTCAGATATCTTAAGACAATTTGATTCTGAGCTTGTTTTGAAATTGATTTTGTGTCATAACCATACCAGTCTTGGCCCCAAACCTAAACCTCTGCAAACTTTTCCAAAGTGTCATAATATTCTGAGGACAGAGTGATTGTTTTGTGTTTTTAGTTCTTTTTCAATCAAGACCAAAAATCCTGCCAGGAGGCAAATATCTATATGTAGTTGAGTACTTATTGTGCTTTGTTTTGTGAAGGTGTTTAGATTGTACAGTTACATAATTAGACCTTTCTGGAATAAAATACTTCTCAAATAAACAGTTTAAGTAAGGGTAACAAAATATTGTCATACAGTTGTTATTTTCACTCAAAATATTAAAATATCTCTTTGATATTATTTTGTGCACTTATAAAATTTTCTCATATTGTTTTTCAGTCCCAAATGTTGAGGTGACTTTACCTCTGCAACAAAGTGTGCTATAGCTGAGTAGCTGTCAGCATGAGAATTTTCAAAGCCCAAGTTGAAACATTTGTAGAATGTCTTTTTATATTTTGTGACAGAGCATCCCAGCAACCCTTTTTAACTTGACAAGCATTGTATCTATCATGCACTTTTTTAAAGATTTAATTCTGGTTGAAGATATGGCCACTTAACTTTATTTCTAGAGTAGTGAGGAGATCTGCATTTGTACTTCGTTATATACTTCTTAATGAAATGTGTCTGCTCTTCATCCCTTCCCTGCAACTTGCATCTCATCCACCTTGATTCTCCATAGGTAGTACATCTTCCAGCTTATATCTTTTGGCAATACATCTAAGTCTGTCTCCGGATACTCCTGGAAAAATACGTATGAATACATATATATGCTCAGATAATTATTTTTATTCTATAAGCTTTTTGTTTGATCTGTAAATAAAATTAGACTTACCTGTCATTTTCTAGAAATGTTGGGCACATACAGGAATCTCTCGACCATCTGATTCTCTTGTGCCATTTGAGGCAAGTCAAGTCTCATGTGTTACAGTAAGAAATTATCCTGTTCAACTTTTATATTATTTATATACAGGTTGAGAGATGTGAAAATTACCGAACAATAAGTTTAATAAGTCACAGCTGCAAAATACTAACGTGAATTCTTTACAGACGAATGGAAAAACTGGTAGAAGCCGACCTTGGCGAAGATCAGTTTGGATTCCGCAGAAATGTTGGAACACGTGAGGCAATACTGACCCTACGACTTATCTTAGAAAATAGATTAAGCAAAGGCAAACCTACATTTCTAGCATTTGTAGACTTAGAGAAAGCTTTTGACAATGTTGACTGGAATACTCTCTTTCAAATTCTGAAGGTGGCAGGGGTAAAATACAGGGAGCAAAAGGCTATTTACAATTTGTACAGAAACCAGATGGCAGTTATAAGAGTTGAGGGGCGTGAAAGGGAAGCAGTGGTTGGGAAGGGAGTAGGACAGGGTTGTAGCCTATCCCCGATGTTATTCAATCTGTATATTGAGCAAGCAGTAAAGGAAACAAAAGAAAAATTCGGAGTAGATATTAAAGTTCATGGAGAAGAAATAAAAACGTTGAGGTTTGCCGATGACATTGTAATTCTGTCAGAGACAGCAAAGGACTTGGAAGAGCAGTTGAATGGAATGGACAGTGTCTTGAAAGGAGGATATAAGATGAACATCAACAAAAGCAAAACGAGGATAATGGAATGTAGTCGAATTAAGTCGGGTGATGCTGAGGGAATTAGATTAGGAAATGAGACACTTGAAGTAGTAAAGGCATTTTGCTATTTAGGGAGCAAAATAACTGATGATGGTCGAAGTAGAGAGGATATAAAATGTAGACTGGCAATGGCAAGGAAAGTGTTTCTGAAGAAGAGAAATTTGTTAACATCGAGTATAGATTGAAGTGTCAGGAAGTCGTTTCTGAAAGTATTTGTATGGAGTGTAGCCATGTATGGAAGAGAAACGTGGACAATAAATAGTTTAGACAAAAGGAGAATAGAAACTTTTAAAATTTAGTGCTACAGAAGAATGCTGAAGGTTAGATGGGTAGATCACATAACTAATGAGGACGTATTGAATAGAATTGGAGAGAAGAGAAATTTGTGGCACAACTTGACTAGAAGAAGGGATCAGTTGGTAGGACATACTATGAGGCATCAAGGGATCACCAATTTAGTACTGGAGGACACTGCGGAGGGTAAAAATCGTAGAGGGAGACCAAGAAATGAATACATTAAACAGATTCAGAAGGATGTAGGTTGCAGTAGGTACTGGGAGATGAAGCTTGCATTGGATAGAGCAGCATGGAGAGCGGCATCAAACCAGTCTCAGGACTGAAGACAACAACAACAACATATACAGGTTCTCTCTAAAATAAGTAAGATATTTGAAACACCACATCTACTAAACTTACAGTAAAACAGTGGCTGATCATGAAAGAGAATTACGGGGAACATTATGGATTGTTGTCCAATAGTCTCTTAGGATGGTATGTGATTGCCCAACAATAAACACATTCAGGTGTGAAGGCTATTAAATTTAACTTTTAAATTTTATGTGCTAAGTTTCAACCACACAGTATTTAAAAAAAGGTTAGTTGAGTTTTGAAAAATAGATATGTCAAGTTTTATGAAAATTTGGTGCATTAAAGCATCTTTTACAAATGCAAATTTTCAATTTTGCTATTCTTCCTTTTAGCCATTGTGTGTGTCACATATTGAAGTATGAGAATCTGTTAAAAAATGCATTTTGAGAAAAATTGTGTTTGTTTACTTTTGTTATAGTGGTCTTCAGTTTTAATTTGACACTGAATTCTTGCAGTGATTTGGTTTAGATAGACTCTTTCACAGATGATAGTAATCTATATTTTTTTACTAATCTAGTTTGGTTAAATTTTCTCAATTTTTATTTGGGCATTTGTTTGTATCATAGATTAACTTTATTTTGATCCTTAAAATGCAGTGGGCAGATCCTGTGACTGTTACCCTAGGAACTTTAACATTGTAGATTTCTTGAGGATGATATTGATTCATTCAGACATAGTCTAGCTATTGTTTCCTTGCTGATGTCAGGATGTTTTGAGGTTTTTAATTTGATGTTTCCTTTCAGTGCATGTTGATTTTGAGATGAGTTTGTGTTTCCTGCTAATTCATTGACCATTTTTGTTGCTTTGCCTATGGTCTGGCCATTTTCAAATGTCATCTTTCTGTCTTCTTTATTGTCCCAGTTATGCATTAAAATTGCCAAGGAATATTTTCATGCTTGATAAAGAAATATTAAGGTTTGATCCAGGAGACCCAGAATTTTTGTTTCTTTTGTACTTGTGGTTGATATTTTTATGATTGACGGGAGCATGTGCATTGATACTTGTGTATGTCTTGTTTCTAGATTTCGGAATTCACATTGCAACATAGGGGACTGGTAATCAAATTCCATACTATAGTCAATGATTTTGAGACTTATTAGGAATCCACTTCCAAATTGTGGGAAATTATTTGTTACTCATTTCCTTAGTAATCCTTTATAAAATTAGTGTTCTTGCGATTCCGTACGGTCTTAATCACTGTTCCTAATTTCTCAAGGCCCAAGATCACAATTTTGAGTTTGTTCAGTGTGTCAGTAATTATCTTTAACTTCGTAATTTGACCCCATTGTGCAATGATAAGAATAAGATCTGTTTAATTTTTTTAAAGATTTTGTATGTGTGGTGGCTGCTGGATTTTTAAGTGCTGTGAGCTCTTAAAATCTCCTGAATGACAGCCCACCAAAACTGAATACTGTCTTTTTCTGTGATCTGTGTTTGCAGTCAATGGATTTCTTCTTCAAAACTTTTCCATGCTTGACACTGCAAGCTGTCACCTAGAGAAGAGGATATATCATTGAATTAAAGAGTTCTATTCAGAAGGGTGGTGATGAGAGAGAGAGGGTGATGTTGTGAAGTAGTGAAGAAGACTATACACTGAAAGACACTCCCTGATCTCAAAACCTAATACCAGTGAGGTAAAAAAAAAGTTCGCCATGGGAGATCAAGAGGTGGGGGAGAGGGGAGCCTAACACCAATGTAAGCAATGCCACATTCAGTTCAGGGACCCACAGACGTCATCCACATACAGATTGAAGTCCTTGGAGTTTTATTATAAAACTGACTTATTATCTTATGAAACTGAACTTTCAAAATTGAAAAGAAAGGTTGTGAGGTACCACTTTATTATTATTGTTTTTATGTGGGTATTTTTAGTATTATTTCACGGTTAGAATAACTGATAATTAATTAAAGAAATGTGATTGATAAAAATATGCAGCAATGTTGTTTAATATGAAGATTTATGAGCTGTATTGTGGTTTAGAATCCACATAAAACTGTAGGTTCTCCTTTAATTGGCTAGGTAGTCAGTTTAAAAGTAGGTGAAAGGCAAGATAATAAAACTTCAAAGGGAACTGTGACCAGTAAGGCAGTGTTGTGCTCAGACCACTTTTCTGGTGGATGATAGTTTGCCTATATCCTACAGAAACAAACTTTAAAAATGTTTGAGATATAAATTACTGTTGTTTGTAAGGTATTCAGGAATATATTTATTCATAGTACAGAATGTTTCAAAATGAATGTCCAGGATTTCAGGCTTTGTAGCATTTATTAAAGCCAAATTGCAAATGTGAAAATACATCAAAAGGAAGAGCAATTCAGACAGTTTTTTTAAAAAAGTGTTCAGTGTGAGTGCCAATCCTCTCATGGCACACATCGAGTCAATAGGCAAGCCGTTCCCAAATCTGGATCGGTGTGCCTGGAGTAATTGTTGCAACATTGGTTTCAATCCTGTTTCTTAAGTAGGGTAGACAAACTGGTAGCGGGGGTGCGTACATGTGATTCTTTGTTGTTGATGTTGTTGTCTTCAGTCCTGAGACTGGTTTGATGCCGCTCTCCATGCTGCTCTATCCAATGCAAGCTTCATCTCCCAGTACCTACTGCAACCTACATCCTTCTGAATCTGTTTAATGTATTCATTTCTTGGTCTGCCTCTACGATTTTTACCCTCCGCACTGCCCTCCAGTACTAAATTGGTGATCCCTTGATGCCTCATAGTATGTCCTACCAACTGATCCCTTCTTCTAGTCAAGTTGTGCCACAAATTTCTCTTCTCTCCAATTATATTCAATACGTCCTCATTAGTTATGTGATCTACCCACCTAACCTTCAGCATTCTTCTGTAGCACTAAATTTTAAAAGCTTCTATTCTCCTTTTGTCTAAACTATTTATTGTCCATGTTTCACTTCCATACTTGGCTACACTCCATACAAATACTTTCAGAAACGACTTCCTGACACTTCAATCTATACTCGATGTTAACAAATTTCTCTTCTTCAGAAATGCTTTCCTTGCCATTGCCAGTCTACATTTTATATCCTCTCAACTTCGACCATCATCAGTTATTTTGCTCCCCAAATAGCAAAACTCCTTTACTACTTTAAGTGTCTCATTTCCTAATCTAATTCCCTCAGCATCACCCGACTTAATTCGACTACATTCCATTATCCTCGTTTTGCTTTTGTTGATGTTCATCTTATATCCTCCTTTCAAGACACTGTCCATTCCGTTCAGCTGCTCTTCCTGATCCTTTGCTGTCTCTGTCATCGGCAAACCTCAAAGTTTTTATTTCTTCTCCATGGATTTTAATTCCTACTCCAAATTGTTCTTTTGTTTCCTTCACTGTTTGCTTAATATACAAATTGAATAACATCGGGGATAGGCTACAACCCTGTCTCACTCCCTTCCCAACCACTGCTTCCCTTTCATGCCCCTCGACTCTCATAACTGCCATCTGGTTTCTGTACAAATTGTAAATAGCCATTTGCTCCCTGTATTTTACCCCTGCCACCTTTAGAATTTGAGACAGAGTACTCCAGTCAACATTATCAAAAGCTTTCTCTAAGTCTACAAATGCTAGAAAAGTAGGTTTGCCTTTCCTTAATCTATTTTCTAAGATAAGTCGTAGGGTCAGTATTGCCTCACGTGCTCCAACATTTCTACGGAATCCAAATTGATCTTCCCTGAGGTCGGCTTCTAGCAGTTTTTCCATTTGTCTGTAAAAAATTCATGTTAGCATTTTGCAGCCATGGTTTATTAAACTGATAGTTCAGTAATTTTCACATCTGTCAACCCCCGCTTTCTTCGGGTTTGAAATTACTGTATTCTTTATGAAGTCTGAGGGTGTTTTGCCTGTCTCATACATCTTGCTCACCAGATGGTAGAGTTTTGTCAACACTGGCTCTCCCAAGGCTGTCAATAGTTCTAATGGAATGTTGTCTACTCCTGGAGCTTTGTTGCGACTCAGGTCTTTCAGTGCTCTGTCGAACTCTTCATGCAGTATCATATGTCCCATTTCATCTTCATCTACATCCTCTTCCATTTCCATAATATTGTCCTCAAGAACATTGCTCTTGTATAGACCCTCTACATACTCCTTCCGTCTTTCTACTTTCCCTTCTTTGCTTAGAACTGGGTTTCCATCTGAGCTCTTGATATTCAGGCAAGTGGTTCTCTTCTCTCCAAAGGTCTCTTTAATTTTCCTGTAGGCAGTATCTATCTTACCCCTAGTGATATATGCCTCTACATCCTTACATTTGTCCTTTAGCCATGACTGCTTAGCTATTTTGCACTTTTCTGTCGATCTCATTTTTGAGACATTTGTATTCCTTTTTGCCTGCTTCATTTACTGCAGTTTTGAATTTTCTCCTTTCATCAAGTAAATTCAATATCTCTTCTGTTACCCAAGGATTTCTATTAGCCCTCATCCTTTTACCTACTTGATCCTCTGCTGCCTTCACTATTTCATCTCTCAAAGCTGCCCGTTCTTCTTCTACTGTTCTTCTTTCATCCATTCTTGTCAATTGTTCCCTTAAGCTCTCCCTGAAACTCTCTACAATGTCAGGTTCTGTCAGTTTATCCAGGCCCCATCTTCTCAAATTCCCACCTTTTTGCAGTTTCTTTAGTTTTAATCTACAGTTCATAACCAATAGATTGTGAGCAGAGTTCACATCTGCCTCTGCAAATGTCTTAAAAATTGAAATCTGGTTCCTAAATCTCTGTCTGACCATTATATAATCTATTTTAAACCTGTCAGTATCTCCAGACTTCTTCCATGTGTACAACCCTCTTATATGATTCTTGAACTAATTGTTAGCTATGATTAAGTTATCCTCTGTGCAAAATTCTACAAGGCTGCTTCCTCTTTCATTCCTCACCCCATTCCATATTCACCTACTATGTTTCCTTCTCTTCCTTTTCCTATTATCAAATTTCAGTCACCCATGACTATTAAATTTTCCTCTCCCTTCACTATCTGAATAATTTCTTTTATCTCATGGTACATTTCATCAATCTCTTCATCATGTGCAGAGCTAGTCAGCATATAAACTTGTACTACTGTGGTAGGCATGGGTTTTGTATATATCTTGGCCACAATAATGCATTCACTGTGCTGTTTATAGTAGCTTACCTGCATTCCTATTTTTTTATTCAGTATTAAACCTACTCCTGCATTACCCCTATTTGATTTTGTATTTACAATCCTGTATTCACCTGACCAGAAGTCTTGTTCCTCCTGCCACTGAACTTCACCAATTCCCACTATATCTATCTTCAACCTGTCCATTTACCTTTTTAATTTTCTAACCTACCTGCACGAATAACGGATCTGACATTCCACACTCTGACTCTTAGAACGCGCCAGTTTTCTTTCTCCTGATAACAACGTCGTCCTGAGTAGTCCCCGCCCGGAGAACCTTTGTGAACCACAAAAGCTAAAACTGCATGATGTGAGCTTGGGTGAACATGGAGACCATTCAAAACAAGCTCTGTCATCTGACCCTTGCAGAAAATCCAGCGGTTGGATCGGGTGCAACGTAAGCTAACCAACTGCATACTGAGTTATGCTGGTGCTGTTGCACACCGTGTTACTGCCAAAGAGAGATCTGTGAATCAACTTCTTCCTTTTTGGAAAAAAAGAAAAGCTATAGTTATACCACAAGATAAGAAACACCAGTTACCCTTCCTTCAATGAAAAAGGAAGGTCCATAAACTTTACGCCACGATATGGCACAAAAAAACATCCGATTTAGGAGAGTTTCATTGAAACTGTACCAATCTGTGGGGATTTGCTAACCCCCAGAAGGGCACACTACATACGTTGACATTTCCACTCTGGTGAAATGTCGATTCATCACTGAAGATGACATAGTCCAGAAGATCTTCCTCGTCATGCAGTAACATTTGGTTTACAAATTTGGCATGTATCAACTCGATGTCTGCTGTGTGGTGAATGCTGCTCACAGTGAGCACTCATTAGAAAATCTGTTTGAGTTGCTCTTTCATTTGATCTATTATTTGCAACTGTAAGTTGAATGTCATAAAAACTACAAAGCATGAAAATCTGGATATTCATTATGAAACATCCTGTGTTATTCCAGTCAACAATAAAAAGGAATATAAGATGGGTTGGAAGACATTGAATTAAAATGTGGTGAATATGATTTTATGGTGAAGTTTGGAATGTGTATTGTTGCTTAACACGAGAAGAACAATGTTCAATGTACTATGTTTTATTATGGATATTTTCCCCCAAAAAATAATATGCATCTTGTACTGGGAGAAGTTAAGCTGTGAGGATGGGGTGTGAGTCATGCTTGGGCAGCTCAGATGGTAGAGCACTTGCCCGAGAAAGGCAAAGGTCTCAAGTTCGACCCTTGGTCTGGTACACAGTTTTAATCTGCCAGGAAGTTTCATATCAGCGCACGCTCCACTGCAGAGTAAAAATCTCATTCTGGAAACATCCCCGAGGCTGTGGCCAAGCCATGTCTCCACAATATCCTTTCTTTCAGGAGTGCTACTTCTGCTCGGTTGGCAGGAGAGCTTCTGTAAAGTTTGGAAGGTAGGAGATGAGGTACTGGCTGAAGTAAAGCTGTGAGGACGGGGCATGAGTCGTGCTTGAGTAGCTCAGGTGGTAGAGCACTTGCCTGCAAAACGCAAAGGTCCTGAGTTCAAGTCTCGGTCTGGCACACAGTTTTAATCTCTGCTTGTGTCTGCGTATGTGCGGATGGATATGTGTGTGTGTGCGAGTGTATACCTGTCCTTTTTTCCCCTAAGGTAAGTCTTTCCGCTCCCGGGATTGGAATGACTTCTTACCCTCTCCCTTAAAACCCACATCCTTTCGTCTTTCCCTCTCTTTCCCTCTTTCCTGATGAGGCAACAGTTTGTTGCAAAAGCTTGAATTCCATGTGTATGTTTGTGTTTGTTTGTGTGTCTATCGACCTGCCAGCACTTTTGTTTGGTAAGTCACATCATCTGTGTTTTTAGATATATTTTTCCCACGTGGGATGTTTATAGAAGGAAACATTCCACATGGGAAAAAAATATATCTAAAAATAAAGATGATGTGACTTACCAAACGAAAGTGCTGGGCACGTCTATCGACGTGCCAGCGCTTTTGATATATTGAATATGTCTGCTTGTGTCTGTATATGTGTGGATGGATATGTGTGTGTGTGCGAGTGTATACCCGTCCTTTTTTCTCCCTAAGGTAAGTCCTTCCGCTCCCGGGATTGGAATGACTCATTACCCTCTCCCTTAAAACCAACATCCTTTCGTCTTTCCCTCTCCTTCCCTCTTTCCTGATGAGGCAACAGTTTGTTGCGAAAGCTTGAATTTTGTGTGTATGTATGTGTCTGTTTGTGTTTCTATCGACCTGCCAGCACTTTCGTATGGTAAGTCACATCATCTTTGTTTTTAAATATATTTTTCCCGCGTGGAATGTTTCCCTCTATTATATATATATATATATTAATGTCTGCTTGTGTCTGTATGTGTGGATGGATATGTGTGTGTGTGCGAGTGTATACCTGTCCTTTTTTCCCCCTAAGGTAAGTCTTTCCGCTCCCAGGATTGGAATGACTCCTTACCCTCTCCCTTAAAACCCACTTCCTTTCGTCTTCCCCTCTCCTTCCCTCTTTCCTGATGAGGCAACAGTTTGTTGTGAAAGCTTGAATTTTGTGTGTATGTTTGTGTTTGATTGTGTGTCTATCGACCTGCCAGCGCTTTTGTTCGGTAAGTCACCTCATCTTTGTTTATAGAGGGAAACATTCCACGCGGGAAAAATATATTTAAAAACAAAGATGATGTGACTTACCATACAAAAGTGCTGGCAGGTCGATAGAAACACAAACAGACACATACATACACACAAAATTCAAGCTTTCGCAACAAACTGTTGCCTCATCAGGAAAGAGGGAAGGAGAGGGAAAGACGAAAGGATGTGGGTTTTAAGGGAAAGGGTAATGAGTCATTCCAATCCCAGGAGCGGAAAGACTTACCTTAGGGGGTAATATAATATATATATATATATCCCATAATTGTTAATAATTCTAATCACAGTGTAATGTCCAATTCAGAAGAATGGTGAACTGTACAATGTAAAGAGTTATTCTATGTATATAACACAGCATGCTAAAGTAAAATTGAAGTTGATAGGATAAAATCTAACCTACTATGCCAGACAAGATGTAGATTTGTATCCATGAATGACGTATCACATCCAAGAGTTATCCTACATCAAATCATGGAAAAACACTAATTTAAAGTATGTACCAGAATATGCAAAGAAAAATTCCCTCCAGTCATAAGCAAAACTACATGACACTAAAATTTGTCATGAGACACCTCAAATCAAATTGAAAATGTTCAAGTCCTACATTTTTGACAATCTGACTGCTCTGAAAAATCCAAACCACTGGGTTCTGACTAATAAGAAAGTTCATAATCAATTAGTTCAAATCTCAAAATCCCAAGTTCCAGATACACATTGCCTACTTCCATTGAGAGAAATGGAAGTTGTTAGTTAGGGGCACAAAAGTTCAGTGATACAGTGAAGCATCAATGACAATCTAACCTACTATGCCAGACAAGATGTAGATTTGTATCCATGAATGACGTATCAGATCCAAGAGTTATCCTACATCAAATCATAGAAAAACACTAATTTAAAGTATGTACCAGAATATGCAAAGAAAAATTCCCTCCGGTCATAAGCAAAACTACATGACACTAAAATTTGTCATGAGACACCTCAAATCAAATTGAAAATGTTCAAGTCCTACATTTTTGACAATCTGACTGCTCTGAAAAATCCAAACCACTGGGTTCTGACTAATAAGAAAGTTCATAATCAATTAGTTCAAATCTCAAAATCCCAAGTTCCAGATAAACATTGCCTACTTCCATTGAGAGAAATGGAAGTTGTTAGGGGCACAAAAGTTCAGTGATACAGTGAAGCATCAATGACAATTACAACTCATGTCAAATATGGAAAAAATCTTCCAGATAAGTAAAATTATTCATGTCTATACTGTAATAAAACACGTCGAAAATGTTTTTGTGGGTGATGTTCAGTCACTATCTAATTATTTTATACCATGTTTTAATACAAATGGTTGTCTGAAGATGAGTACATATCTTGCAACTCAAATGATTCAATAGGAAAATCAATGTAATTATTCAATAATATCCTGAACAAGCAGTTGAGGAAACACAATGACAAAACCATGTATACCACTGATATCATGACATTGCTGTGAGAACATATCACAACAAAAGTGGTTCGACATGGGTGATGTGAAAGAATCTGTGGTAAACTCCAACATGGAGCTTTAATTGAGAGAGAATATTGAATACAAAAATGTTCAATATGAGCATCAAAATACCACATGACAATGTTGAGCATCAAAGCACTAAAGAACATATATGAGGAATGCTAACAACCAATATAGAAAACATGACACAAAGCATGTACAGAATCAAATCTAAATAAAGACATAAGCATAGTGCAAAGCAAATTGATACACTTGACATACTGAAATGTAGCTTAAACTCCATGCGTATTGATGTGTCAAAGAAAGGGTTGATGTCCAGCCAGAACACCAAACCAAAATATCCCCTATCTAACTGATGTCTTCCTCAGACTAATCAGCCAATGCATATATTTCATCAAGACTGTTGTCATCAGTAACCATGCAGCCAAAATCCACTAAAAGCTATTGTCACCCTAGGACAACAGCAAGCAAAAATACTCCTAAATCATTAATCAAAAACTTTCAAAGACAACACCAGATTCACCGGAGAGCAAATGGAACTCATTATAGTCAAAGATAAAGTAAATAAGTAATCATTTAAATCCATAGAATATGTGTCATGTATAAACTTCAAATAGCAGGCTAAGTGTGTGCAATGTAATTTGATGCTAAAAATCTTTATAATCATCATTCTGAATATTCAATCATGTATGAATGAAGTATCTCTGATTCATGAGCATTGAATAATTGTAAGAATCATAATGATGTGAAATAATACCAAATTATGAGAAGAAAAGTTGGTACTCACCATATACCGGAGATGCTGAGTTGCAGATAGGAACAACAAAAGACTCTCACAGTTAAAGCTTTTGGCCATTAAAGCCTTGTGTCTGTTGTTAAGGGCATCAATAGCCGAAAGCTTTAATTGCGAGTCTTTTTGTTGTGCCTATCTGTGACTCAGCATCTCCGCTATATGATGAGTAGCAACTTTCCTTCTCATAATAGTGTTACATTGCATCCTGGATTTTCCATTGTTTGAAATAGTACCAAATGTTATACATATGACCAAGATTGTACCATAATTCCTACTGATCAACTAGAGTGTGAGTAAACAAATGCATGTGTATGATCCAGTTGGCTATACTTCTCTTCAACATTCATATTGTTATCAGTTCCTGTCTGTAAAGATGAGATAAGATACTAAATCAGTGAAGTATTTCATGTACCAAATTGTGCCTTAGACATGTGGCTAGAAACTAAGTGTAATTGGTGTAAATAAGCAATGCAGTACCGAAGTATAAAGCTGCTGGAGCAGACTCTACATTAGCTAGGGCCATTGTGCTTGCTGGACACATGGTATACACAGAGATGGTACCACCCTGAGGGACGATCATTCTATTATCCCTCAACCCTGCAAATTCTCTAACTCCTTCTCAACGATCTTCCTCTTACAAATAGGTACTCCATAAGGCTTAATGAAAAATGGTTCACATGGTCTCAGTTTTAACTTACATGAGTAATCTTTTAGTCTGCCTGGCTTATCACTGAAAATACTATTCTATCCTCACAGGAATCCCTCTAAGTCACTCCTTTCATCACTACTTAAATTGTCTGCTGAGTTAACTTCATCCAATACTAATTGAGAAAAATCTTCACTAACCAGCTGGTTATCAAAATACTCATTATCTTCATCTAAATAATTTCTGTCATCAAATTCTTCTACTACTCTAAAATTATTGCTACAATTCTCATCAAACATTATGTGTAATTTAGTTCCATCATGAACACCAAATTTTGGATCAATAAAATTTAATTTCATATTTAACTCATCAAACCTAACATTAACAGTACCCAATCCATCCCTCACAGCATGTGCTCATTCAGGTCAGTTATTACTAGACATCCCTGCTGAAATACAACATTACTGACAGTAAATGAAATTAATGCTTGGCTACTGATTAATTTTCCCAGTGTCTCCTTTTATTTTAACACCAGTAATTGGAAATTCAGTGTACTGTTCAGTGTTCTTTAATCTATCTCTTAATTTACCAGAAACACTACTTCCTGGGCTACCAGTGTCCAATAGACAGACTCCCTTCCAGTTGCCTAATATTGACTACTGAGTAGTTCATGCTTATTACTTTCATCCTCTTCAGCCAATAAATCATCTTCAGTATCCCTACAATTTAAGTCTGCTCTTATATGTGAAACAGTCTTGGTTTTCTTGACACGG